>NC_069508.1:34155813-34238313 GCF_027579735.1 Bombina bombina | reverse complement strand
CTTTTTTTGGGCCTTGATTGTTTTATAGCGCGGTCTTGCCACCAGTGTTAAGACTGCACTATTCCACAAAGCCTTCTGGAGGGAGGGCATTAATAGTGTGTTCTTGCTAGACTTGTGCTATTATGTCCTGGAAAAAAACCTTAATGACCAGTGACATACAGGGTACACTGTGGTCATTAAGGGGTTAATAAATTTTCCAAAAATCTACAAAATGACTTACACTTTAGTGTTGCCAAGTGAAGCCTTCTTCACCCCCCCCCCTTATCAGTGTCCTACCTCATTGTGACATCATATAACAAAGTGTGCATGTGAGGATAATTACTTATATGAGTAAGAGTGGTTGAGCAGGTACTGCTATTGCTTTTTTTGTCAAGAGGCTTGCTCGTTTCCATGGGGATAATGTCACATGCTTTGTGAAAGCTTCAGCATTATACTGTGCACTGCTTTAGTCAGGCGACATGCGACTCTGCCCCCTACCGTGCATGAGCGCATTCTGTAGAAGCTATGGCATGAATAACACCTTCCATATATGGAAATGCCCAGGGGGGGCTTGCTGCAAACAAAACTATGCCTGAATTAAATGGGGTTAATGGGGGTTAAAACAGAAACAGTTTTGCAGATAAGCATTGGCTGCATTATATATTAAGAAACGTATGTTAGTTCATACTGTTCTATGTCCATTTAATATTCTGCAAAAAGCATGACATTCATTAAAGGGACAAATTACTTGATGATAGGGTTCTGTGAAATGTCAGTACTTTAATGCGCATGGTGCTGATCTCTTCACAACCTTAGGCACCAGTAGGTAAGTATACGCCATGAACTGTGCACAGAACATACCTGCCAATCAGCAACACATTACAACATTACTGGGCGGTAACTCCAGGAGCCAGAGAACAAACCAGGGCCTAACTTTAAAGGGACAGTCAAGTTAAAAAAAAAAAAAAACTTTCATGATTCAGATAGGGCATGTTATTTTAAACAGCTTTCCAATTTATTTTTATCACCTTGGTCTCTTGGTATTCTTAGTTGAAAGCTAAACCTAGGAGGTTCATATGCCAATTTCTTAGACATTGAAGGCCGCCTCTAATCTAAATGCATTTTGACAGTTTTTCACCACTAGAGGGCGTTAGTTCATATGTTTCATATAGATAACATTGAGCTCATGCACGTGAATTTAATCAGGAGTGAGCACTGATTGGCTAAAATGCAAGTCTGTCAAAAGAACTGAAATAAGGGGGGCAGTCTGCCGAGGCTTAGCTACAAGGTAATTACAGAGGTAAAACGTATATTATTATTATAAGTGTGTTGGATGTGCAAAACTGAGGAATGGGTAATTAAGGGATTAACTATATTTTAAAACAACAAAACTTCTGGTGTTGACTGTCCCTTTAAGGCACCAGTGGCTCACTAGCGCCGGTGTTCTATCACCTTTGTACCAGACCCATCTTTTTGTTGACGGAACTATCTTTTTGCCTTTTTAAAGGCCACAAAAATAATGCAGTAGTAATGGCATTGCTGACACATCAAGCCTGCGTATCAGAGTATTTAACAGCTCGTATCTATCAAGGTAAACTAAAAAAAACAAACCATTATGTTATGATTGTATGCAGATAAGGACGGAGTTCCAACAAAACCTTATCAATGGCTGCAAACAATGACTAATTCAGCTTCTGTATTGCAATATTACATATACAGAGATAAGGAAAGCCTACATAATATGTGACTACATCACAAAGATTTGAACTTCCATTTCTAGACCAGGTCAACGTTCAATAGCAAAGGTCACATCAGCACTGCAAGATTCCAAGAACCATATGAATTAAGCACAGATCACAAGTAGAATCTATGCACACAGGTCAAACTAGGGAACGTAAATGATCACACTTTTAAAAAAGGATGATCTATTATAAACTATAAAACAAACTAGTCAATAATACAGTTCCTATATACACCACTGGTCAGGTTTACTGTATAGCCCACTTAAAGGGACACAAGTCAAAATAAACTTTTAATGATTCAGAAAGAGCAGCAGTTGAAGACATTTATAAATTTACTTCCATTATCAAATTTTGCAGTCTATTTATATTCAAAATTTCTAGGGAACAAGATCCTACTGAGCACGTGCACAAGCTCACAGGGTATATGTATACTAGTCTGATTGGCTGATGTCTGTCACCTGATACAGGGGGCTGGAAAATGGGAGATAAAATAAATTTGTCAGAAAAAAAATTGCATATTTGAAATTAAGAGCAAGTGTTATTGCATTGTCTTTTTATTATGCACTTGTTAATTATGTAATTCTACTGCATTGAGTGGTCATTTAAAACCTCAAATCCTATTGGCTGTTTAACTTAGCCAATAGGATGAGAGCAAGTGAAATTTTATTGACTATTCAAATCAGCCAATAGAATTCCACTTGCTCTCATGCTATTGGCCAATTTAAACAGCCAATATGATTTGAGTAGCTTTCATCCTATTGGCTGATTTGAATTGGAAGAATTAAATCAACCAATAGGAATTCAAGGGACGCCATCTTTAATCGCGTACCTTGAATTCACTATTCAGTGTACGGCGGAGATCGTACGAAGAGGATCCTCCACGCTCCACGGCTCAGCGGTCGCCGGTCTTCAGTTCCAGGGTCGCCGGTCTTCAGCTCCGCTTTCTTCAGTCTTCAGCCCCGCTTGGAAGAAGACTTCACCGCCTGGAACAGGACCTTCTCCGCCGGACTTCAGGAACCGTGAGTACCAACCTGGGGGTTAGATTTAGGATTTTATTTTAAGGGGTTTTTTGGGGGGGGGGGATTTGTTTTATTTAGATTAAGGATGGGCAGAAAAAGAGCTAAATGCCCTTTTAAGGTCAATGTCCAAACAAATGCCCTTTTCATGGCAATGTGTAGTTTAGGTTTTTTTAGCGTTAGGTTCTTTTATTTTGGGGGGTGGGGGGGTTTAATGTTAGGTGGGACTTTGTATATTTTTTGTAAAAGAGCTGATTATCTTGGGGCAATGCCCTGCAAAAAGCACTTTTAAGGGCTACTGGTAGTTTATTCTTAGAGTAGGGGTGTTTTTATTTTGGGGGGTCTTTTTTAATTTTAATAGGGATTAGGTTTAATTTTGTTAAATTTGGGAATTTGAATTTTTTATTTTCTGTAATGTTAGTTTTTTGTTTGTAACATTACAATGTATTACTTTAGGTAATTTGGGTTTATTTATGGGGGTGTTAGGTTAGTGTACTGTACTTAGTTATTTGAATAGTTATTTGTGTTGTGGGTTTTTGCGGTTTAAAGGGTTAATAAGTTAAATAGGTTTATTGTGATGTAAGGGTTTAGGGGTTAATAGGTTTATTGCAATATAGGGGTTTTGCGGTTTAGGGGTTAATAGGGTAAATAGGTATTGCGATAATAGGCATTTTGCGGTTTAGGCGTTAATACTTTGTGTAGGATTTCTTTTTGTTATATTTCGTGCAGGCTTTTTTTTTTTTTTTTTTTTTTACTTGATGCGGGCGTTTGTTTTTTAAATACTTTAATGTGGGTGATTAGGTGTTGCTTTTGTAATGCTCCGTTTGCCTTTGCTGCATCCCGGTGGAATCCGAAAATGGCAGGGTGGTGAAAGAATCCACCTTCACCAACCTGCCAACATTCCATTCAGGATGCGTGCGCAACTGCCGACGGACATTACAAATGCAATTATAGTATAGATTCCCCAGTTTTGCATAACCAATACTTATATTAATACACTTTTTTACCTCTGTGATTAACTTGTATCTAAGCCTCTGCAGACTGCCCCCTTATTTCAGTTCTTTTTACAGACTTGCATTTTAGCCAATCAGTGCTGACTCCTAGGTAACGTCACAGGAGTGAGAACAATGCAAGTCTGTTAAAAGAACTGAAATAAGGGGGCAGTCTGCAGAGGCTTAACTACAAGGAAATCACAGAGGTAAAAAGTATATTAATATAACTGTGTTGGTTATGCAAAACTGGGGAATGGGTAATAAAGGGATTATCTATCTTTTTAAACAATAACAATTCTGGTGTACACGGTCCCTTCAATATTGGCTACAATTTTAGACGGTCAGTCAGTAAAAACAGCTGGGTGGTGCACTGCTTAAAAAGGGTGTGTGTGTGTGTGTGTGTGTGTGTGTGTGTGTGTGTGTGTGTGTGTGTGTATATATATATATATATATATATATATGTGTGTGTGTATATGTGTGTGTATATGTGTGTGTATATGTGTGTGTATATGTGTGTGTATATGTGTGTGTATATGTGTGTGTATATGTGTGTGTATATATGTGTGTGTATATATGTGTGTGTATATATGTGTGTGTATATATGTGTGTGTATGTATATATATATATATATATATATATATATATATATATATGTGTGTGTGTGTGTGTGTATATATGTGTGTGTGTGTGTGTGTGTGTGTATATATGTGTGTGTGTGTGTGTATATATGTGTGTGTGTGTGTGTGTATATATATATATATGTGTGTGTGTGTGTGTATATATATATATATGTGTGTGTGTGTGTGTGTATATATTTATGCGTGTGTGTATATATTTATGTGTGTGTGTGTGTGTGTATTTATGTGTGTGTGTGTGTGTGTGTATTTATGTGTGTGTGTGTGTGTGTATTTATGTGTGTGTGTGTGTGTGTATTTATGTGTGTGTGTGTGTGTGTATTTATGTGTGTGTGTGTGTGTGTATGTATGTGTGTGTGTGTGTGTGTATGTATGTGTGTGTGTGTGTGTGTATTTATGTGTGTGTGTGTGTGTGTGTATTTATGTGTGTGTGTGTGTGTGTATTTATGTGTGTGTGTGTGTGTATTTATATATGTGTGTATTTATGTGTGTGTGTGTGTGTATATATGTGTGTGTGTGTGTGTGTGTATATTTATGTGTGTGTGTGTGTGTGTATATTTATGTGTGTGTGTGTGTGTGTATATTTATGTGTGTGTGTGTGTGTGTATATTTATGTGTGTGTGTGTATGTATATTTATGTGTGTGTGTGTGTGTGTGTGTGTGTGTATGTATATTTATGTGTGTGTGTGTGTGTGTATGTATATTTATGTGTGTGTGTGTGTATGTATATATATATATATGTATATATATAGTTATATATATATATATGTGTGTGTGTATGTGTGTGTGTGTGTGTGTGTGTGTGTGTGTGTGTGTGTGTGTGTGTGTGTGTGTGTAGTGAAAGTCTAGGAGCAACAGCAGCACAGTCACAAAGTGGTAGAGAGGGGCTGCTGTGTGCTGAGGCATGTTGCGTATAAAACTCTCTCTGTTGCATACGCACTACAGAGTTTGAAATTGCCTCTGGAAACAACACAAGAACTGTCTGTCGGGACATTCTTGAAATGGGTTTCCATGGCCAAGAAGCTATAAACAAGCCTCATGGCAAAATATTCAGTGTCAAGCACACTGTCACTGGAGCAGTGGAATTGTGTTCTCTGAAGTAATGAATCCGGCTTCTCTAACTGCCAATCTGATGGAAGAATCGAGGTATGACGGATGCCAGGAGAACTCTGCCTACCACAATGCATAGTGCCTTAGTGCAGGAGGGTTAATAGTATAGGGCTGCTAGCCCCCCTTAGTTCCAATAAAGGGTCATCTTAACTCTACAGAACACCAATACATTTAGACAATTGGGTGCTTCTAACTTTGTGACAACAGTTGGGAAGGCCCTTTCCTGTTCCAGTATGATTGTGCACCAGCGCCCAAAATGGGTCCATGATGAGATAGTATGATGAGTGTGCTGTGGAGGAACTCGAGCAGCCTGTACAGTGTCCTACCTTCAACCCTACTAAAAACTTTTGGTATGCATTGTATCATAAACTGCGAGCCAGATCTTGTTGTCTGACCTCACAAATGCTCTTTTGTCTAAATGGGCATAAATTCCCAGAGCCACACTCCAAAATGGTTGTGGAAAGACTTACAAGAAGAGTTCTGGATGTTATAGCCACAAGGAAGGGGGGCAAAGGGTTACTGCTCATTAATGCATATGGTTTTTGAATTGCATGTCCAACAAGCTCATATAGGTGTGAGTGTCAGATGTACACATTCTTGTTTTAATTATTATTTATTCCCGTAAATTTAATTTTCTATTCTAATCACCCCAGAGGGGGAAACAATTGTGCAGACACAAACACAGGACAACAGTATATGACTTTCAAAAGATTTATCTTGACAGGTTAACAACATACAGTTCTCATACAGACTACTGGAACTGTTAAATAAACTGCTGATATTGTGTCACTGAAGAAGGTAAAGAGCTACAAGAGATTAGATGCAGTATTTGTGTGACCTTGGATAACTCCCGTTCACCACCTCACCCCCAAGAAGTCAAAACTTCATAAAATTATAGCACATAAACTAAGAGTTTTCCTGTAGCTAGTGAGTCACTGGAAAATAACCTTACAATTTCCATGAATTAACATGAATCTCTTGTGAGATCGGGGGGGGGGGGGGGGGGGGAGCGGGAGCACATACACAAGCAGCCAGTATACCATAATGTTCTTCAGACTTTAATGTTGTTCTCATTTGGGGTTTGCTAAGAAAAAAATACACAGACAAGTCCCAAGTACGGGCTGATAGCTGGTAATCCGTTACTCTATCAATAGCTTGACACTTGTTTGCAGACTAATTTGTAAGATCTGTAGCTATTTCCTTGAGACCAGATTTCTTCAAAAAGGGTCACATTACCATCTGGGTAACCCCAGTGACACGTAAAAAAAAAGACTAAATAATCGAGATTAAACCCCCATCCCTTTGTTTCTTGCCAGACCAAAACAAGCTGCGCTCAGTGAGCATGTTGCCTACAGCTGACACAAGGAGATAAAACACCAGTAAAGGAACAGACATTTTGAAGATTATAGTGGGGAGAAAGCTTTAGAAAAGTATCGGCTGTGCACAGAGATAACAGTGATGTAGGCTCTCGGGAAGAGGGATAATCAAGACACAGGGTGTGAAGGAATCTGAGAAACACAAGAGTCACGTGCCAAGAAAATGCAGAAAAGAGAACAACTTCTGCACATTGAGATCAAAGTCTACCAGTAGGAGACAAACCACAAGACACCAAGTACAGGACAGAGAGGGGGAGGGAGGGGGATTATGTAGCCTGTGTTTGTTATTATACTGTTCTATAGTGACTTGTATGTTAGAAAATGTCATTTTTAAATTGATGTGTGTTTGTGTTTTAACACCTGCAAAAGAACAGCTTCTGATTGGCTGGACAGCTCACCATGGATAGGCAGAGAGATGAGACATTAAGCAGCCACAGGGGTTAAAAATAGACAATGACTTGCGATTTCAGGTCCCAGACAGAAACACAAATAGCATTTTAAATGTCATTAAAAAAAGTGTTTGATTTTAAAAAAAAGTGTGTACTAGCATTGGACTTGCACCTGTGCAGTTAAAGAGCAGGACATAGTGTGTGATTTGTGGATACATAAGTACCCTTAAGAAAACTTTTTTCAAATTATCTATAATAAAAATAAAAATAAATAAATAATCGCCAGACTTTGAGGATGGAAATCATTACCTATGTTTATCTAAAAAGATTAGAATTAACTCCATACTGAGAAAGAGAAATTTGTTTAAATGAAAAAAAATGCACCAAAGAAGGGAGGAGCCTCTTTTAACCCATTTGTGCTTTTCACAGAGAACTTCTCTGAAGTATATCAGTCTTACCCCACCTAGCAAGGTCAGTCCAGACCCAAAATACCATGCAACCCCCTCTGAACAAGAACCATGACAGCCCCCAGACAATTTCAGCTTCCTTTGGGCCTCATCAGTGAGGTGCAGCCATATTCCTCTAAGCACATTGGGAGACTTCCCCAGGGTCATAATACATAGTACATGCAGACAGAGAAGTGCTCTACCAGGTACAAACGTTCTACTCTGTGAAAAGCACAAATGGGCTAAAAGAGGTTGCTTCTAGGTAGTAACTCACCATAAAAGCTATTGAGCGGTTTGATCCTGGTAGAGCACTTCTCTTTCTGTATGTACTTGTATTATGGCCCTGAGGAAGTCTCCCTTGTGATGGAGGAAACCAGAGCATTCTGCGATACCCAAGAGCAGCCTGAGGTAAACACAGTCTATAAAAACGTCTGATTGTATTTCTAGATCACTATAATATTCACACAGCACTAAACTAAACTAGTTACGAACCAGGAAAGCATTTATATGAATATAAAAAACTGATTGAAAAAGCAGGAAACAGAGGACATTAAAAACTGAAGCTAACCAAATCCTTATAGCTAAATCAGTAAATACGTAATATATAAAGAGGACTTGGAGATTTATAGGTCTAATCTAACAATATAAATGTGTTTTATATCATGTGTACAAATACTATAATATATATTTTCTCTCATGTACATACATTTTATAACAATTATATTTAAACAAAGACTTGAGGAGAGAGAGGTGAGTATATATACAGTTGTGCTCATAAGTTTACATACCCTGGCAGAATTTATGATTTATTGGCCATTTTTCAGAAAATATGAATGATAACACAAAAACTTTTCTTTCACTCATGGTTAGTGTTTGGCTGAAGCCATTTATTATTAATTGGCCATGTTTACCATTTTTAAACCATAATGACAACAGAAACTACCCAAATGACCCTGATCAAAAGTTTACATACCCTGGTGATTTTGGCCTGATAACATGCACAAAAGTTGACACAAAGGGGTTTGAATGGCTATTAAAGGTAACCATCCTCACCTGTGATCTGTTTGCTTGTAATTAGTCTGTGTGTGTATAAAAGGTCAAAGAGTTTCTGTACTCCTGACAGACCCTTGCATCTTTCATCCAAGGCTGCACTGACGTTTCTGGATTCTGAGTCATGGGAAAAGCAAAAGAATTGTCAAAGGATCTGCGGGAAAAGGTAGTTTAACTGTATAAAACAGGAAAGGGATATAAAAAGATATCCAAGGAATTGAGACTGCAAATCAGCAGTGTTCAAACTCTAATCAAGAAGTGGAAAATGAGGGGATCTGTTTGATAACATACTGCATTCATCTTGCCATCAATTATGACCAAATGTCCTGTGCCTTTGTAGCTCACACATCCCCAAAACATCAGTGATCCACCTCCGTGTTTCACAGTAGGAATGGTGTACCTTTCATCATAGGCCTTGTTGACTCCTCTCCAAATGTAGTGTTTATGGTTGTGGACAAAAAGCTAAATTTTGGTCTCATCACTCCAAATGACTTTGTGCCAGAAGGTTTGAGGCTTGTCACTGTGCTGTTTGGCATATTGTAAGCGAGATACTTTGTGGCATTTGCATAGTAATGGCTTTCTTCTGGCGACTCGACCATGCAGCCCATCTTTCTTCAAATGCCTCCTTATTGTGCATCTTGAAACAGCAACACCACATGTTCTGTATTTCACCTGAAGTTATTTGTGGGTTTGTCTTTGCATCCCGAACAATTTTCCTGGCAATTTTAGTTGGTCTACCTGACGGTGGTTTGGTTTCAACATAACCCCTCATTTTCCACTTCTTGATTAGAGTTTGAACACTGCTGATTTGCATTCTCAATTCCTTGGATATCTTTTTAAATCCCTTTCCTGTTTTATACAGTTTAACTACCTTTTCCCACTGATCCTTTGACAATTCTTTTTGTTTTCCCATGACTCAGAATCCAGAATCGTCAGTGCAGCCTTGGATGAAAGATGCAAGGGTCTGTCAGGAGTACAGAAACTCTTTGACCTTTTATACACACACACTAATTACAAGCAAACAGATCACAGGTGAGGATGGTTACCTTTAATAGCCATTCAAATCCATTTGTGTCAACTTGTGTGAATGTTATCAGGCCAAAATCACCAGGGTATGTAAACTTTTGATCAGGGTCATTTGGGTAGTTTCTGTTGTTATTATGATTTAAAAAGAGTAAACAGTTGATTGATAATAAATGGCTTCAGCCAAACACTAACCATGAGTGAAAGAAAAGTTTGTGTGTTATCATTCAAATTCTCTGAAAAAACAGAATTTATGTTTACCTGATAAATTTCTTTCTCCAACGGTGTGTCCGGTCCACGGCGTCATCCTTACTTGTGGGATATTCTCTTCCCCAACAGGAAATGGCAAAGAGCCCAGCAAAGCTGGTCACATGATCCCTCCTAGGCTCCGCCTACCCCAGTCATTCGACCGACGTTAAGGAGGAATATTTGCATAGGAGAAACCATATGGTACCGTGGTGACTGTAGTTAAAGAAAATAAAATATCAGACCTGATTAAAAAAACCAGGGCGGGCCGTGGACCGGACACACCTATGTTGGAGAAAGAAATTTATCAGGTAAACATAAATTCTGTTTTCTCCAACATAGGTGTGTCCGGTCCACGGCGTCATCCTTACTTGTGGGAACCAATACCAAAGCTTTAGGACACGGATGAAGGGAGGGAGCAAATCAGGTCACCTAAATGGAAGGCACCACGGCTTGCAAAACCTTTCTCCCAAAAATAGCCTCAGAAGAAGCAAAAGTATCAAACTTGTAAAATTTGGTAAAAGTGTGCAGTGAAGACCAAGTCGCTGCCCTACATATCTGATCAACAGAAGCCTCGTTCTTGAAGGCCCATGTGGAAGCCACAGCCCTAGTGGAATGAGCTGTGATTCTTTCGGGAGGCTGCCGTCCGGCAGTCTCGTAAGCCAATCTGATGATGCTTTTAATCCAAAAAGAGAGAGAGGTAGAAGTTGCTTTTTGACCTCTCCTTTTACCTGAATAAACAACAAACAAGGAAGATGTTTGTCTAAAATCCTTTGTAGCATCTAAATAGAATTTTAGAGCGCGAACAACATCCAAATTGTGCAACAAACGTTCCTTCTTTGAAACTGGTTTTGGACACAGAGAAGGTACGATAATCTCCTGGTTAATGTTTTTGTTAGAAACAACTTTTGGAAGAAAACCAGGTTTAGTACGTAAAACCACCTTATCTGCATGGAACACCAGATAAGGAGGAGAACACTGCAGAGCAGATAATTCTGAGACTCTTCTAGCAGAAGAAATCGCAACTAAAAACAAAACTTTCCAAGATAATAACTTAATATCAACGGAATGTAAGGGTTCAAACGGAACCCCCTGAAGAACTGAAAGAACTAAATTGAGACTCCAAGGAGGAGTCAAAGGTTTGTAAACAGGCTTGATTCTAACCAGAGCCTGAACAAAGGCTTGAACATCTGGCACAGCTGCCAGCTTTTTGTGAAGTAATACCGACAAGGCAGAAATCTGTCCCTTCAGGGAACTAGCAGATAATCCTTTGTCCAATCCTTCTTGAAGGAAGGATAGAATCCTAGGAATCTTAACCTTGTCCCAAGGGAATCCTTTAGATTCACACCAACAGATATATTTTTTCCAAATTTTGTGGTAAATCTTTCTAGTCACAGGCTTTCTGGCCTGAACAAGAGTATCGATAACAGAATCTGAGAATCCTCGCTTCGATAAAATCAAGCGTTCAATCTCCAGCAGTCAGCTGGAGTGAAACCAGATTCGGATGTTCGAACGGACCCTGAACAAGAAGGTCTCGTCTCAAAGGTAGCTTCCAAGGTGGAGCCGATGACATATTCACCAGATCTGCATACCAAGTCCTGCGTGGCCACGCAGGAGCTATCAAGATCACCGACGCCCTCTCCTGCTTGATCCTGGCTATCAGCCTGGGGATGAGAGGAAATGGCGGGAACACATAAGCTAGTTTGAAGGTCCAAGGTGCTACTAGTGCATCCACTAGAGCCGCCTTGGGATCCCTGGATCTGGCCCCGTAGCAAGGAACTTTGAAGTTCTGACGAGAGGCCATCAGATCCATGTCTGGAATGCCCCACAGGTGAGTGACTTGGGCAAAGATTTCCGGATGGAGTTCCCACTCCCCCGGATGCAATGTCTGCCGACTCAGAAAATCCGCTTCCCAATTTTCCACTCCTGGGATGTGGATAGCAGACAGGTGGCAGGAGTGAGACTCCGCCCAAAGAATAATTTTGGTTACTTCTTCCATCGCTAGGGAACTTCTTGTTCCCCCCTGATGGTTGATGTACGCAACAGTCGTCATGTTGTCTGATTGAAACCGTATGAACCTGGTCCTCGCAAGCTGGGGCCAGGCCTGGAGAGCATTGAATATCGCTCTCAGTTCCAGAATATTTATCGGTAGAAGAGATTCTTCCCGAGACCAAAGACCCTGAGCTTTCAGGGATCCCCAGACCGCGCCCCAGCCTATCAGACTGGCGTCGGTCGTGACAATGACCCACTCTGGTCTGTGGAACATCATCCCTTGAGACAGATTGTCCAGGGACAGCCACCAACGGAGTGAGTCTCTGGTCCTCTGATTTACTTGTATCTTCGGAGACAAGTCTGTATAGTCCCCATTCCACTGACTGAGCATGCACAGTTGTAATGGTCTTAGATGAATGCGCGCAAAAGGAACTATGTCCATCGCCGCCACCATCAAACCGATCACTTCCATGCACTGAGCTATGGAAGGAAGAGGAACGGAATGAAGTATCCGACAAGAGTCCAGAAGCTTTGTTTTTCTGGCCTCTGTTAGAAAGATCCTCATTTCTAAGGAGTCTATAATTGTTCCCAAGAAGGGAACCCTTGTTGACGGGGATAGAGAACTCTTTTCCACGTTCACTTTCCAGCCGTGAGATCTGAGAAAGGCCAGGACAATGTCCGTGTGAGCCTTTGCTAGAGGAAGGGACGACGCTTGAATCAGAATGTCGTCCAGGTAAGGTACTACTGCAATGCCCCTTGGTCTTAGCACCGCTAGAAGGGACCCTAGTACCTTTGTGAAAATCCTTGGAGCAGTGGCTAATCCGAAAGGAAGCGCCACGAACTGGTAATGTTTGTCCAGGAATGCAAACCTTAGGAACCGATGATGTTCCTTGTGGATAGGAATATGTAGATACGCATCCTTTAAATCCACCGTGGTCATGAATTGACCTTCCTGGATGGAAGGAAGGATAGTTCGAATGGTTTCCATCTTGAACGATGGGACCTTGAGAAATTTGTTTAAGATCTTGAGATCTAGGATTGGTCTGAACGTTCCCTCTTTTTTGGGAACTATGAACAGATTGGAGTAGAACCCCATCCCTTGTTCTCTTAATGGAACAGGATGAATCACTCCCATTTTTAACAGGTCTTCTACACAATGTAAGAACGCCTGTCTTTTTATGTGGTCTGAAGACAACTGAGACCTGTGGAACCTCCCCCTTGGGGGAAGTCCCTTGAATTCCAGAAGATAACCCTGGGAGACTATTTCTAGCGCCCAAGGATCCAGAACATCTCTTGCCCAAGCCTGAGCGAAGAGAGAGAGTCTGCCCCCCACCAGATCCGGTCCCGGATCGGGGGCCAATATTTCATGCTGTCTTGGTAGCAGTGGCAGGTTTCTTGGCCTGCTTTCCCTTGTTCCAGCCTTGCATTGGTCTCCAAGCTGGCTTGGCCTGAGAAGTATTACCCTCTTGCTTAGAGGACGTAGCACCTTGGACTGGTCCGTTTTTACGAAAGGGACGAAAATTAGGTCTATTTTTTGCCTTGAAAGGCCGATCCTGAGGAAGGGCGTGGCCCTTACCCCCAGTGATATCAGAGATAATCTCTTTCAAGTCAGGACCAAACAACGTTTTCCCCTTGAAAGGAATGTTTAGTAGCTTGTTCTTGGAAGACGCATCAGCCGACCAAGATTTCAACCAAAGCGCTCTGCGCGCCACAATAGCAAACCCAGAGTTCTTAGCCGCTAACTTAGCCAATTGCAAAGAGGCGTCTAGAGTGAAAGAATTAGCCAATTTGAGAGCATTGATTCTGTCCATAATCTCCTCATAAGGAGGAGAGTCACTATCGAGCACCTTAAGCAGTTCATCAAACCAGAAATATGCGGCAGTAGTGACAGGGACAATGCATGAAATGGGTTGTAGAAGGTAACCCTGCTGAACAAACATCTTTTTAAGCAAACCTTCTAATTTTTTATCCATAGGATCTTTGAAAGCACAACTATCCTCTATTGGAATAGTGGTGCGTTTGTTTAAAGTAGAAACCGCTCCCTCGACCTTGGGGACTGACTGCCATAAGTCCTTTCTGGGGTCGACCATAGGAAACAATTTTTTAAATATGGGGGGAGGGACGAAAGGAATACCGGGCCTTTCCCATTCTTTATTAACAATGTCCGCCACCCGCTTGGGTATAGGAAAAGCTTCTGGGAGCCCCGGCACCTCTAGGAACTTGTCCATTTTACATAGTTTCTCTGGGATGACTAAATTTTCACAATCATCCAGAGTGGATAATACCTCCTTAAGCAAAATGCGGAGATGTTCCAATTTAAATTTAAATGTAATCACATCAGATTCAGCCTGCTGAGAAATGTTCCCTAAATCAGTAATTTCTCCCTCAGACAAAACCTCCCTGGCCCCCTCAGATTGGGTTAGGGGCCCTTCAGAGATATTAATATCAGCGTCGTCATGCTCTTCAGTAACTAAAACAGAGCAGCCACGCTTACGCTGACAAGGGTTCATTTTGGCTAAAATGTTTTTGACAGAATTATCCATTACAGCCGTTAATTGTTGCATAGTAAGGAGTATTGGCGCGCTAGATGTACTAGGGGCCTCCTGAGTGGGCAAGACTCGTGTAGACGAAGGAGGGAATGATGCAGTACCATGCTTACTCCCCTCACTTGAGGAATCATCTTGGGCATCATTGTCATTATCACATAAATCACATTTATTTAAATGAATAGGAATTCTGGCTTCCCCACATTCAGAACACAGTCTATCTGGTAGTTCAGACATGTTAAACAGGCATAAACTTGATCAGAAAGTACAAAAAACGTTTTAAAATAAAACCGTTACTGTCACTTTAAATTTTAAACTGAACACACTTTATTACTGCAATTGCGAAAAAACATGAAGGAATTGTTCAAAATTCCTCAAATTTTCACCACAGCGTCTTAAAGCCTTGAAAATATTGCACACCAATTTTGGAAGCTTTAACCCTTAAAATAACGGAACCGGAGCCGTTTTAAGCTTTAAACCCCTTTACAGTCCCTGGTATCTGCTTTGCTGAGACCCAACCAAACCCAAAGGGGAATACGATACCAAATGACGCCTTCAGAAGTCTTTTATAAGTATCAGAGCTCCTCTCACATGCGACTGCATGCCATGCCTCTCAAAAACAAGTGCGCAACACCGGCGCGAAAATGAGACTCTGCCTATGCTTGGGGAAAGCCCCTAAAGAATAAGGTGTCTGAAACAGTGCCTGCCGATATTATTATATCAAAATACCCAGATAAAATGATTCCTCAGGGCTAAATATGTGTTAATAATCAATCGATTTAGCCCAGAAAAAGTCTACAGTTTAAATAAGCCCTTGTGAAGCCCTTATTTACAATCGTAATAAACATGGCTTACCGGATCCCATAGGGAAAATGACAGCTTCCAGCATTACATCGTCTTGTTAGAATGTGTCATACCTCAAGCAGCAAGAGACTGCAAACTGTTCCCCCAACTGAAGTTAATTGCTCTCAACAGTCCTGTGTGGAACAGCCATGGATTTTAGTTACGGTTGCTAAAATCATTTTCCTCATACAAACAGAATTCTTCATCTCTTTTCTGTTTCTGAGTAAATAGTACGTACCAGCACTATTTGAAAATAACAAACTCTTGATTGAATAATGAAAAACTACAGTTAAACACTAAAAAACTCTAAGCCATCTCCGTGGAGATGTTGCCTGTACAACGGCAAAGAGAATGACTGGGGTAGGCGGAGCCTAGGAGGGATCATGTGACCAGCTTTGCTGGGCTCTTTGCCATTTCCTGTTGGGGAAGAGAATATCCCACAAGTAAGGATGACGCCGTGGACCGGACACACCTATGTTGGAGAAATGGCCAAGAAATCATAAATTTTGCCAGGGTATGTAAACTTATGAGCACAAATATATATACACACACATACAGTATATTTATTTCTATATTTTTTTTTATTGTGTTGTAGCAACAATAGTGAGTGTGTTTGTATATATAAGTACTAAAGGGTTAAAACAATCTCTTTAATGAACAACTTGCTAATCCCTTGGTCTCCCAGTAAATTACTCTGTTACTGCTGTTCCACTCTAATTTTCAAATGCGTTTGTAATTTTCGCCAAATCTGTGCAAAATGTTGCCATTTTAAAGGGATGGGAACAAATATTGATACAGTAAATACTGATTCAGCTAGAAGTTTGCACAGACTGGCTGTGCTCTAATCTATTCTATGTACTGTGCCCGGTCACCCTATGGTGCAGCGCATGGTCAGAGCACCTGTGTGCATGAGTCTCTCTGCCAACTCCTGCCAGAGTTTAAATAACGGGAGGCCACAGCACATTAGGAGCCACTGTGTTTGCTTAGAAACAGCCCCCCTCCTGCTAGGAAGGGTAATAGGAAAATCATTTCTGCCATTTATCACCTTAATGAGTCAACAGGAGCAATAGAATTGCATTCTGATCTGTACCGTTCCCACAGTTGTTGACAAGCTTTGCTTTGGCTAAACTTTCTGCTGGGTCAGTAAGATGCATGCCACAGATATTAGACTAATTTTGTTTCCAGAGCCGAGACATGAACGGCTGGTTTCCTAACAAGCTCAGACACAAACATTCTGAGGAGCACAGTTGTGAACGCTCTACTGGCCTTTCTATATCAATACTGGAAGAAAGCAAAAGTATAAGAAATTCTGTGACCCACTGCTCCATTACTGCATATTTGGCTCTTAAAGGCTAATTAAATCACTAACATTTATATCATGCAGATGAACTATTTGTGTTTTTATATATATATATATATATATATATATATATATATATATATATATATATATACACATACACACACACACACATATATATCACACACAAAAAATAGTTAAAATTAAAATAATGAATAATAACAAATCATGGATTTTTTTTTATCTGAAGGAACGATCGTGTTAAAAAAACATTAAAATATTTTTAAAAATGTACTTTGTTAGATGCAATAAAAATGATGAATGTCCCTTTAAACTCCTTTTAACATTCTAAGGCAGTGTTTCTTAAAAGGGACAGGAAACCCCAAGCCCAACATTTTCTTTCATTATTCGGAGAGAACATCCAATTTTAAACAAATTTCAAATTTACTATTATCAAATTTGCTTCGTTCTCTTGATATCCTGTGTTGAAGGAACATTCAGGAACATTGCACTAATGGCAGCAGGATGAACACATCTAGTCAGCCAATCACAAGACAAAGCTCCCACTAGTGTTGGATATTTGCTTATTCTTTTTCAACAAGGGACAACCAGAGAACAAAGTAGATTTGAAAATAGAAGTGAATTTAAAAAAAGTTTACATCTGCTATCGGAATCATGCAAGTTTAATTTTGGACTTTCCTATTCCATTAATTCCAGTCTTCAGGACACAACAGCAGGCCAGATTATCAGGATTACCCTGGGTAAGAGTAGGTTAGTAACCATTGGTGCTGCTCAGCTGACTATTTCACCTGTTCTCTCGTTCAGATATCCAGAAAATCCAACCTGTTAGTGTGCAACTGTGCACAGAGTACTGATCTAGGAGATGACGAATTTGCAGCCAATCATTTTGAAAAGCGGTTGACGATACCATTTAGGGATACAAGGGGTTTAGGATTATAGACCATCCTGTTTATATGCAATACAGAGCGTTTAGAAAAGATAGATTAATAAAAAAAATCTCATTATTTAGTGTTTATGGTTTAGAAAGTGTTTTTGATTTATAAATTAACTTACTTAAAGGGACATGAAACCCAATTTTTCTCTCTCATGATTTAGAAAGAGCATGCAATTTTAAACAACTTTCTAATTTACTTCAATTATCCATTTTGCTTCATTCTTTTGATATCCTTTGCTGAAAAGCATATCTAGATAGGCTCAGAAGCTACTGATTGGTAGCTGCACATAGATGCCTCGTGTGATTGGCTCTCCCATGTGCATTGCTATTTCTTAAACAAAAGATATCTAAAACATGAAGCAAATTAGATGATAGAAGTAAATTGGAATGTTGTTTAAAATTGTATTCTCTACTTGAATCATGAAAGAAATTTTTTGGGTTTAGTGTTCCTTTAAAGGGACACTGAACCCAAATTTTTTCTTTCGTGATTCAGATAGAGCATGCAATTTTAAACAACTTTCTAATTTACTCCTATTATCAATTTTTCTTCGTTTTCTTGGTTTCTTTATTTGAAAAAGAAGGCATCTAAGCTATTTTTTTTTGGTTCAGGACCATGGAAAGCACATGTTTATTGGTAGGTGAATTTACCCACCAATCAGCAAGAACAACAGTGTGTTCACCAAAAATGGGCCGGCATCTAAACTTACACATTCTTACATTTCAAATAAAGATACCAAGAGAATGAAAATAATTTGATAATAGGAGTAAATTAGAAAGTTGCTTAAAATTGCTTGCTCTATCTGAATCACAATACAAAAAAATTGGGTTCAGTGTCCCTTTAAGTAACAATATACTGGCACTAGCTGCAACAACCAATTGGATTTCCAGAGCTTTCTAATATAAAGCTAACAGCAGCTTCTTCTGTCATCAGAAGCCGACATCTCACAGGCACCAGGGACAGATTACAACTGTTTTTAAAGGATTCATTTATCCATCCAGCAGCAAAAAAAACACAAAACTCTTGCAGCGTATGAAGCCGGCCAGATAAGTTAATTTACAAAGCAACGAAAACACACACTTTATGTGAGCACATTACAGGCACACCATTCATGACTGTCACTTTAAATACAAAACCCTCAAGGGAAACAAGTCTAATAATATGATTCAAAGGTTACAATCTGCTGCCTCAAACAGTCAATTCAATGTCGATTTATGCAGTTTAGGTTGGAAAACGATCAGAACAGAAAACCCCAACATTTTCTTTCATGATTTGGATAGAACAAACAATTATAAACAACTTTCCAATTCACTCCTATTATCAAATTTGCTCAATTATCTTGTTATCCTTTGTTGAAGGAACAACATTGCACTAGTTAGCCAATCATGAGACAAATGTGTGCAGGCACCAATCAGCAACTAGCTCCCACTAGAATAGGATACGTGCATATTCATTTTTTGACAAGGGATACGAAGAGAACAAAGCACATTTAAATAGAAGCAAATTTAAAAAGGTCTTAAAACTACATGGTCTATCTGTATCATGCAACTTTAATTCTGACTTTCTTATCTCTTTAATGGGAATAATTACGTTTAATAAATCTGGTGACTTTTTTAGCCAAAGTTGATCCATATGTTGTGTTTCCCAATTAGTGTTCACTGTAAAGGGCAGGAATTACCAGTGGGACCAGCGATCATTTGCATTAGCTGACATTTTATAAATACACAATAAGCACCGCACACAAAATCTGCATTCCAGTCACATTTACTTTATCTGCTTTGTTGTGGTCAGCCGTTGAGAGACATAAACTGGCTCCTGTACTAATCATACAATCACAATGCAGAATGTTGCAGGGTCAGCCTGTGAGTTCCCTTGTGATGCCCTTCAGCCACTCTGGGGCAGTGGGGGGGGAAAACACCAGACACACCACCTCTTGTTACTGTCTGAGCGGCAAGAGATATGGCTCTTGATCCAGAAGACAGGATGTACAGCCAGCAGTTAAAGGGACAGTAAACACATTGAGATTTCTTATTCTCAAAACTTGAAATACACCCTGCTGCCTTATCAAGGCTAATCCTGCTACATATATGTACCTATTGTATTTAACTGATAACAACTGAAAAAACAATCCATGTTATACTAACATAATGATAGTGGCTATCCTTGTTATCTGCAGACTAAAACCCAGATTGGCTCCTCTAAATAAGATAAAAGCTGGGTGGAGTATTGCTATTGAATAAATTACAGCAAAAAGAACGTTAAAGGGACAGAAAAATCAAAATTAAACTTAAATGGATTGAATAAAGCATGAATGATTACAACTTTCTAATTTTCTTCTATTATCAATTTTGCTTGGTTCTCTTGGTATTCTTTGTCAAAGTGTAATCTTAGATGAGCTCAGGAGTGTGCACGTGTCTTTAGCCACCAGGCACCAGTATTTACAACATTGTTTATAGCACTGTTATACATAGTTGCAAAAATGCTTACAAAGACTGCTAAAGATACATGCACACCCCTAAGCTTCTGTCAGCCTCCCTAGATTTAATATTTAACAAAGGATATCAAGAAAACAAAGCAAATTTGATAATGGAAGTAAATTGTTAAGTTGTTAAAAATTGTGAACTGAATCACAAGTTTAATTTTGACCTTACTGTCCCTTTAATTGTATTAAAAACATTTTGACTTGGCTACCCTGTTATTCTACAGAGAAAGAACAAATCACAAGTGAAAATAATGCATTTTACATATCCTATCTGAATCATGCGAGTTTCATTTTCATTTTCATATCCCTTTAAGTGATGGGCAAAGAGGCTAACTACACTGCAGGGTACAATGTATAGCTCATCTATATCCAACACAGTGAATGGGCTGCAGGTATTGGGATACGGACCAGCTTCATCCGTCGTTAGATGAAAATCGCTTATGGTTCTTCCCGAGCGTTCCCTCTGGTGACCTTCCCAGAATGCCCTCACTAAGCTCTAGGAAACAATTATCACTAATGATGGCAATCCCCTTGTGTAGTGAGTGTAAATGAGGGGCAAACAGGGCATAAGTAAGATGAAAGGCAAGGAGAGGGCAAGGAGAAAACAAGTCATTTATGAGTGAGTTGGGTGTGAGCTTTCGAGAAGCAGAATTTTTAAGTCCTTAGCCTTTAAATTAAGAACCCTCTCGCTTTTGAAATTATTATATAGCTTCTTTTTATCAACAATTTTTCTGACCTCTCTTTTCAAGAAATTATAGAAATGTCAATCACAACTGTTCTTCACAAGTACCTTAACGACATTGGACCTACAGTAGGACGGCACTTATCATGCAAATTGTTCTTCCATATGTAATCCGAGAGTCATTGAGATCACCCCACTTATAAATCAGACTGCCTGCTAGCTAGGAAGGGGGATGCTAGCTCAGGGAGTCGCTACCAACACTGAACAATTAATCAGAACTGGGATAACGGGAAATAATTAAATCCACTGCTTCTCTGATCCTTACAGACAAAACACCTGGGAATCCCACAGCTGGGCACATCCCAACATACAAAAGCTAGGCTAACAACTCTCACTAGTAAAGGGATTATTGACACTTTCCTGCAGGACAGTTACAGATCACCACTTCAATCATTCTGCAGATTATTCAGATGACCTTTATAACTCCTATGACTCATGGTTTGTCTTCATCTGCTATCAACAATCTTCTGCAGTGGGTCTTCTATTTCGGCCAAATTATAACAGTAGATTCAAAACAGCTAAAAGCAAAAGTAAAGTTTGTTTTATAATTCAAGTGCATGTACAGGGATGTATTTTTTTTCCCGTATACCCACAACACATGAGAATATACCACACGAAACGCGTAGGTGACCAGAAACAAACAATACATTGCTTTGCATGCATTTTTATTTGAATCAACTTAACTCTCATGAACTGTATAGAGAATGGAAGACCCTTTAAAGAGGACTGTGCTAAATATACACAAGCGTCTTGGAGAGAATGTGCAGACTTGGCCAAAGGACCTCAGGAGTAGAACCGTGCAAAAAAAAAAAAAAGTGCTTGTTGCAGAATTTACAGATCATTATACAGAGCATCATCATTAGAGCTAAGGTGCGGAATACAGATCTGTTTTTTTCCCCCATCCGTTAAAGATATTAAAGATTCAGTACAAAGCCCATAAGCAAAAACGCATGCATGAAAAACCAATTGCTCTATTAGCGTTTCATCAGATAAAGTAAACAGATTTAGTCTGCAAATCTAACGATTAGTGAATATACTTTACAAACAGTCTATCTATACAATCCCAGGTACGGTTATGACATCGGTGTACTGTACCCTCCCCCTCCAGCCTCGGTGCTATTGATTTAATATCATTTCTAAGGACTTTGGCTTTCTAAGAATGACATTTGTAGCACCCTCCAGGGGAAGCTGCATAAAGGACACATTGTCAGCTAGCGCTTGGCAGACTTTAATTAAACAGAAGGTAAAGCCGACTTGTATTCAGATCTACTGCTGCTTCACATTTGCCTGCAACACAAGAAGCCAAAGCAGCAACTTAAAGGGACATAAAACCCAATTTGTTCTTTCATGATTCAGATAGAGCACCTTTCTAATTTACTCCAATTATAAACTTTTTTTTGTTCTCTTGCAATCTTTATTTGAAAACTAGGAATCTAAGCTTAGGAACTGGCCCAATTTTGGTTCAACACCTAGGTAGCGCTTGCTTATTGGTGGCTAAATGTAGCCACAAATCAGAAACCACTACCCAGATGCAGAACCAAAAATGGGCCTGCTCCTAAGCTTTACATTCCAGCTTTTTCAAATAAAGATACCAAGAGAATGAAGAAAAAATAATAGGAGTAAATTAGAAAGGTGCTTAAAATTGCATGCTCTATCTGAATCATTTGGTTTTGTGTCCCTTTAAATCTACATAGTGTGTACTCATGGACTAGAACGGATAGGATGAACTGATAGATTCCTTTAGCAATCACAATCAAGGAACGTGTGTAGTACCCTTTGTTCCCTTCATGTTGCCAAGGAGAACGTGACTACTCATTAGCTGTGGGAAAATGCTATTCACATTGGCTCTTAGGAAACACTGATTGAGAAGAAGTCTATATATTAACAGGTTACTGTCCAGAACATGCCGCAAGGGGGAGGTGGCAGGAGACCAGAAGGGTTAGTAACAGCAAAGCAATGCTGCTCAACAATGACAAACAAAACATGCTCAAAACATCAAGAGTCAACAATAATCAGTGTGCACTTAATAAACCTTCATGTCCAACTCATGAATTTCACTTGTCGAAAGGTCATTCGAGAAAAACTTTAATGTGTAAACTCAATAATGTAATTTTACCACTAGTGGCCCTGCAATGCTGTGTGTTACCTGCAAGAAAAGGGGTTAAATACATAGTTAAAGTATCGCTCAGCATCTCTGGGATCAGTCCAGGGCGGATACAGTCATTGAGATCACCAGCAGCGTGACCCAGACTAAGACTTGCATGGTCACTAGTGCCAAAATGACGCTCTAATAAATGAGTGCATCATTCTTCTTTGTAATGGGCATTATTGATTAGGGAAATAGTCACAAAAGAATGCAGCAGAAATATTAGTGATGCAGACATGTGTTTTCAGTCCGTTTGAAGGGACAATAAACCTGATTTTATTATCATCCCCTAACTGGCCTCAGCAGAGCAAATAAGATGTGAAGAGCAGGCCTTTAAATATAAGTTAAGTTATAACATTAAAGACGCAAAATCTATACGGATACAAATCCCCAAATCCAGAATTCCAAAATCCAAGCTTTTTAATGAATATTTTTTTTTTTTTTTTTTTTTAAACTAATCAAAAATTAACTACCTTTAGGTTACAGGTTTGTATGACATAAATATTGACTAAATGACAAAATATATTACACTAGTTCCCATCCCATCTACAAACTGTTCCATTTTAAAGATTCAAATATTCCGAAATCCAAACCTTTTCCGGTCCCATGTAGTTTGGATAAAGGGTTTTCTACCTGTACTTCATACATTAATATTTAAACTAATATAATGGTAGAAAATACATGTAGATATTATGTTCAGGTTAATCTTTGCTTTAAATACAACATCCTATTTAGCTTTCTGTGTTTAATACCGATTTAAAATGTAAACAACTTATTTTAAGTAAATGTACTAGCAGATATGTCATATGCATAATAACTTTTTGATGTTGAAAGTCTCTAAATAAAGAGTTCACATAAGTATTAGTGGAACCTGCACACACACAAGTCAACCCACAAACAAAATAAACACAAAAACAAAAATGGAATATTTAAAATGTTAACCCTGGTATGGCGTTCTATTCTAAATCCCGTGATCGCGTGCACGATCATGGAATTTCAATTTGTTTAACCCTGTCAAAGGGTTAAAGGGTCAGTAAAGTTTAAATATTTGTAAAGTTTGCTTGTGTTGCTCATTAAAAAAAGGACACTCAAGTCAAAATTACAGACAATTCTAGGTAATAAGATTAGGTCAGCGTGTCGGGTTATGCTACAGTGATAGGGGTTTGTCTGAGGATGGCATCTTAAAGTAAATGTAAAGTTTTATGAATAAGTGCCCGGTGTTTAAAAATACTGTTAAAAACAGGGGCACTTTCATTCATTAAACTTTACAATGTAAAAACACAATAGGTCATTACCTAATTAATTGCATTCAAGTGAATGCTGTGCCCTATAAACTTAACACTGCTAAGGGGAAGCAATGCAGGCTTAGATAGCACTAATGTCAGATCACCTGTTCACATTTATAAGTGAGGCACAAAGAATTATACAATAATTGGACAATGAGTGGACAAGGGATAAGGCAAGTGCTGTTTTTATACTGAGTTGTAAACACTGTTTGACTATTTTGTAAAAATGCTAAATATCTTCATATTCCTTTTTACCACCTTTTGTCCGTTTAACAAACTACTTTACTCAATTACTCCTTACCCCTCACCACCTGCACTGCTCATTAGCCCATCTCTCTTAACCTCACTTTTGTATTCATGAACTTCACACATTCCTAAAGACTCTCTCTCCCCCTTGCTACTCATCACAAAAACCGTCTCACTACTGCAAATCCGCATCTCATTTCTCTCCCTCTTGCTCATACTAGCTGCTGGCGACGTCTCCTCCAATCCTGGTCCCTCACAACTTCATTGCCCTGCACACCCATGTGTGCCCTTCAATAGACTTCAAAAACAAAACTCTGGTAACCTTAATCTTATTCCTCTTGCATCTAGAGAAACCACTCCCTTCACTTGTGCACCATGGAACTCTCGCTCTGTTTGCAACAAACTCACTTCTATCCATAACCTCTTTATCCCCCACACTCTCAATCTTCTGGCTCTCACAGAAACCTGGCTCTCTCCTTCAGACACTGCTTCCTCTGCTGCACTGTCACATGGGGGGTCTCCACTTCAGCCACACTCCTAGGTCTGACAATAGACAAGGAGGTGGTGTTGGTATTTTACTTTCCTCTAGTTGCACCTTTCAACAAATACAGCCCTTCTCTTCCCTCACATTTTCTTCATTCGAAATACACATGATTTGCTTATTCTCTCCCCTCTCTATACGCGTTGCAGTCATACACCGCCCCCCTGGCTCCGCAACTCTATTTTTAGATCACTTTGCCGCCTGGCTACCTTACTTCCTTTCCTCGGATACCCCTGCCCTCATTCTCTGTGACTTCAACCTCCTTGCTGATAATCCCACTGCCTTCTCTGCAAAACAACTTCTGCAACTCACTTCCTCTTTCGGCCTGTCACAATGGACTGGCTCTCCCACTCACAAAGATGGCCACTCCCTTGATCTGATTTTCAGTTATCGGTGCACTCTCTCAAACTTCACAAACTTACCTTTTCCTCTTTCTGACCACCACCTCCTCACTTGTACCATCACCTCCCTCCCTACAACTCTCCCTCCTTCTACCCCTCACACTAAACTCCACAGAAGAATCTAGTCATTAGATCAGCAACAGCTCGCTAGCTCTCTCAGCTCGCTAGCTCTCTCAGCTCGCTAGCCACTATAATTTCACCCTTACATCAACGACCTACTTACAGCAAAATCAAAAGGCCACTTCTCTCTACTTATCCTCCTTGGTCTGTCCGCAGCCTTTGATACTGTCGACCACCCTCTTTTGCTCCATACCCTCCAATCCTTCGGCATCTGTGACACAGCTCTCTTGATTCTCTTCCTATCTGTCTAACCGTACCTTTAGTGTAGCCTTCTCTGGGGCATCCACTGCCCCGTTACCTCTTTCTGTTGGGGTACCGCAAGGCTCTGTCCTCTTCTCTTCTCAATCTACACGCCCTCACTAGGTTCCTTAATAAAGTCCCACGGGTTTCATTATCATTTGTATGCCGAAGATACCCAAATCTACCTCTCTGCACCAAAACTACCTCCTTCCTTGCTAACCAGTGTCATTGTCTCTCTCATATCTCATCTTGCATGTCCTCTCACTACCTCAAGCTAAATCTCTCCAAAACTGAGCTCCTTATTTTCCCCCCTTCTTCCAAAATCTCCACCCCCCATGTCTATAATTGTTGATAACCCCATCATTACCCCAACCTCACATGCCCGATGTCTTGGGGTCACACTGGACTCAGATCTTTCTTTCACTCTTCACGGTCTGCTTTCCATAAAACAAAGGTAAAAAAAAAAAAAACAGTTTCATTATAGAGTTTAAATGAATGAAAGTGTCCCTGTTTAAGAGTATTTTTAAAAAAACGGGCACTGATTCATTAAACTTTACATTCACTTTAAAAAGACTCCAGGTCTTACTCCAGAACAAGCTATTTCACAGTGTCAGGGACAAGACTGAAAATTGTACTCAAACATCCGGCTCTAGAAATTAATAGGGAGAGAGTAGAGTATAATTCCACTGGTTAATATATTTATCTAATGAGTCACTCTTGATCCACTTGTTATGTAACGGAAGCTATTAATGCGATAAGGAGAGTCATAGCAAAGACACAAAGTAAAGAAAATCTAGAAACAATACAGAATGCTTGCTTGCTGTGCCGGCTTACACCCATACTTCAGTTATTTGTCCTGTTAAAGGGACACTCAAGTCAAAATTAAAGTTTCATGATTCAGATAGAGCAGTAATTTTAAACAACTTTCCAATTTACTTGAATTAACAAATTGTCCAGTCTTTTTATATTTATACTTTGTGTCACCAGCTCCTACTGAGCATGTGCAAGAATACACGTATATGCATTTGTGATTGGCTGATGGCAGTCACATGATACAGGAGGAGTGGAAATAGACAACTGAGATTTGTCATATAAAGTTCAGACTAAGTGCTATTGCATTGTCTTGTTATCATGCATTTGATGATTATGCAAATCTACTGTATTTAATGGTCCTTTAACATTGAAACTCACATTATTTTTGGTTAAAAATTAAAGAATATATATTAAAATAAAAGAACCATTGTTGTTCCAATTCTTCCACCCCCTAAGCCGCATCCTTCTTTGGGAGGAGTTGTACCTCGGTCGCTCAGCCCACTCTAATTTTTCCCTGCATAGGATATACCATATGTATAACTCCTATACTTGAGCTGTCCAACTCAGAGTAAAATGGAATAAAAAGTGTTATACAATATAATTAAAGGCAGTAAAAATAATAAAGGACCTTATAATGTATGCACGATCTCTGTAAAAATCAATCCACGAGGTGACACAGGCTCCAATAATCCTTCTAGTGCGCAATTGTCAAGATATAAAAGCTTTGTAGTAGTCAGCGCAACTCTCAACAGGAACCTCCAAAAGCTTTGTTCGCTTCACCCTGTATTGAGCTGCGATCGTGAAAAGTAGCGCATGCGCATAATCAAAAGCAAACTGAATCCAGAACTGCTGATGTACACAAGCGCATGTGCATGACAGGCACAAAAACAACATGACCAGGATTTATTTTTTAAACTGGATATTAGTAAAAACTTGAAGGAAAAATAAAAAAATACCAGGAAGTATGGGCGGCCAGGTAATAACCCATGTAGCTAATCTTTGCAAACAGTTAATATACATATTTAGTAAAAAATTATGATTTAAAGTCATACTGAATACATGGGGAATGTACAAAATTTGAGACATAATAATTTTAGAGTTTAATGTCCTTTTAAACTATTCAAACACTATGTATAAATTGTTTTGCCAGTCATTGTAGAGAATAATGGTTACAGTGTTGAGTACAGATACAGCATATGCCTAAAAAAATTACTTAGGATCCAGAAGGAATTTTTAGAAAATATTTACAGCTCTATTGATCTAAAAACACAGCGATATAATCTCAGAACAAAATACACAGTATCATTTGCCACCAAGCTAAATAGATAACATCAATATACCCATAAATACAAAGCTTGTGCACTGTCCGCGAGCCCCCATAACTCTGCACAAATAATGAAATTAACCAGGGAAGCAGACAGTACAGACAGAAAAATGGAATACGGTCAATACAGTAAACCATAGAAACTGCAAGAGAGATAGACCTTGTATCAGAGGTGGAAATATCCCAGGAGCCTGCTCATCTCTTCTCTGAAAATTGTTTTTATAGCTCATAGAAGCGAAGAATTTACTACCACCCATTAGCTGGTTTTAGTCTTAAAACACAATCTATTTTTACATTTTAAACCAATGAAACAAAAATATATAAAAAATAGTTACACAAATAACTTTTACAACTATTATCCCTTAAGGTATTGCCTATGGTAGGGCTAGAAAACATATCAATAGCTAAAAACGATACGGCTGTCTCATCTCTTTCAGATTGTTTTTCCAAATAACTATAAATAAAATGAACAAAAACGTAGTACTTCCGTAAGCCTTTTCAATGAGGACACAGAACATTCAGTAATGTTGTACATAGTTGCCATGGAACGTTGAAGACACGTGCATGCTCATAAAAGTGCCAATCAGCATACCTAGGTTTACTATTTAACATAAGATACCACGAGAACAAAGCAGATTTGATTAAACAATTACATTGGATAGTGTTTAAATTTGCATATTCTGTCTGAATCACGAAAGTTTAAAGCACAGATTACCGGTAATTACATAATTTAACAAATATATTTAATGAAAAATAGTGTAACAAACCAAGAAAAATTAAATATTAGCTATTAGGATTTTTAAAAAAAAAAATATATATATATACATATATATATATATATATATATATATATACATATATATACATACATTCATACATACACACATATATATATATATACATACACACACAAGCATACATCTGAGATATTGCAGGCTCGGTTCCAGACCACCGCAATAAAAGGGAATATAGCAAAAAAGTGAGTCACACTAATTGTTTATTTTCCCAGTGCAATATAAAAGTTATACTTACACCACAGTAGTCTATGAAGTGTGCAATAGCATTATGTTTAAAAAAAAAAACGACAACAACAAACACACTATGTACATACCTTAATTAAAAAATAAATACTTTACTGCTAACAAATGCTAACCATCATCTGAGCCTTCAGTAAGTCAAAAGTGTTGTGCTGGTGGTATGTATATATGTTTATATATGTGTTATGTGCATTTGTGTCTATATGTGTATATTTCTTGGAAAAATGGCAACAATAGACTTATTTAACACAGATTTCCACAAACCTTCGATTTGTAAAAAAGCAATTTCTGCGAAGCGCAACAAAGCGAAACGCAATAAAACGAGGTATGCCTATATATACACACACAATATATTGAATGAGAGCAGCACAGACTAGTTAGTGAGGGAGGTTTTTGGATACACAAATAATAAAAACTATAAAAAAAACAGTCAATTCAGGTACTATAATTAAAGTTTTGTGCTCCGCCAACAATCCTCATATGCAAATTCACGTCTTTGACAGAACTTTGAAAATGCAGATAGTTGTACATAGTTTCTTTCCATATCAACGTATCCAGCAAAAGACAACGCTTAATACCAAAATCGTTTGTCCTCATTAGCGTAAGCAATGGAGTCAGTGGGTCTCTTGTTTAGTGTAATCCTGGATGTTCAGATTTCTTAACCCTATCTCCCTCCTCACTCATCTGTATCCTGTACGTATTAGTGTCTAGAAGCAGACAATGCTAGGTAATAAGATTAGGTCAGTGTGTCTGGTTATGTTACAGTGATAGGGGGTTGTCTGAGGATGGCATCTTAAAGACGACTCCAGGTCTTACCCTGGAACAATCTATTTCACAGTGTCGGAGAAAAGACAGAAAATTGTACTCAAACATCCGGCACTAGAAATTAATAGGGAGAGAGTAGAGTATAATTCCACTGGTTAATATATTTATCTAATGAGTCACTCTTGATCCACTTGTTATGTAACGGAAGCTATTAATGCGATAAGAGAGTCATAGCAAAGACACACAGTAAAGAAAATCTAGAAACAATACAGAATGTTTGCTTGCTGTGCCAGCTTACACCCATACTTCAGTTATTTGTCCTGTTAAAGGGACACTCAAGTCAAAATTAAACTGTCATGAGTCAGACAGAGGAGCAATTTTAAACAACTTTCCAATTTACTTCCATTAACAAAATGTGTGTCTTTTTAGATTTACACTTTTTGAGTCACCAGATCCTACTGAGCATGTGCAAGATTTCACAGAATAAACGTATATGCATTTGTGATTGGCTGATGGCTGTCACATGATACAGGAGGAGTGGAAATAGACATAAATGACACTTGTGAGGAAAACAAAAATCTACTACACATGTGAAGTTCAGACTAAGTGCTATTACATTGTCTTTATATCATGCAAATCTACTGTATTTACTAGTCCTCTAAAAGGGACATAAAACCGTACATTTTTCTTTTGTGACTCATATAAATCATGCAATTTAAAAAAAAAATAAAAAAAAAAAAAAATTTACCTAGGTAGGCTCAGGAGCCGCTATGCACTACTGGGAGCAAGCTGCTGATTGGTGGCTGCACATATATTCCTCTTACCATTTGCTTACCAGATGTATTCAGCTAGATCCCAGTAGTGTATTGCTGCTTATTTAACAAATGATACTAAAAGTATTAAGCGAATTTCTTAATAGAAGAAAAATGAAAAGTTGTTTTAAACTAAATGTTCTTTCTGAATCATGTAAGAAAAATGTTGGGTTCCATGTCCCTTTAATGCGCACAAGCTGGGAAGGTCACTAGAGAGAAAAAAAGAGAAGAACCATTAAAGGGACATTATACACATTTTTTTTTCTTTGCATAAATGTTTTGTAGATGATCTATTTATATAGCCCATAAAGTTTTTTTGTTTTTTTTTTAAATGTATAGTTTTGCTTATTTTTAAATATCATTGCTCTGATTTTCAGACTCCTAACCAAGCCCCAAAGTTTTATGTGAAGGGGGAGGGAGGGAGTGTCTTATTTCCCACTTGCAGTGGGCTTTCCAGCTACCTTTTCAACAGAGCTAAACTGAGAGCTTCTAAGTAAGTTTTTAAACCATTTTATACTGGATTTTTATATCAGTATCTGTGCATCTTATTCTTTATAGTAGTGTCTATTACATATGAAAATATGAGTGTATACTGTCCCTTTAAGCAATCTTTATGTAAAGACAGATAAAGCTGCTCCTTATCAGAATTAAACTGTAAGGGAATAGTACAGACATAAGGAGAATGAAAATATATCAGGAATGTGGGCTACTAAAATTATGACTCATATGGTTTTTAGAAAAATATTATGCGCCAACATCATGGTCCCTTCTTAAATATACCCAATGTGATGCCAGGCGTTGCAGCCCTCTGGAATCCAAAGTGGTACAAAAAATTCTTACAAACTGCAAGACTGCAGAGATTTTTAGATTTTATACGAACATTTGATTTTGCGTTTCAGCACATGCTTAATGATCAGTGAGGTATCTCCCTCTGTGCCGTTTAAAAAGGTCGGCACCACGGTGAGAGAAAACACTAGTACCGAGTCCTTTGCACCTATCTAACTAATGAAGCGATCACAAATCAGCTGACGTTTTGCCAAGAGATACATTTATTGCTAAATCTAAAATCTACTTGCATTTCTCTATGTCCCTATTCGCGTGCTCCACACAAGAATAATGCATCTCTCACGTTTCCTCATTTCCTCCAGCCATAACTCAAAGTCAAAACCTTATCTTGTCGTCGCAAAACAAATACAGATTCATAACTCAGAAAACGTGTTGTTTGTTTAAAAGGGACAGTAAACTAAAAATTTAATTTAAACGAATTGGACAGAGTATGCAATTTTACATAACTTTCTATTTTACTTCTATTTTCAAATTTTGGTTAGTTCTCTTTGTATCCTTTATTAAACAGTAACTCTAGGTGAGCTCAGTTATTTTATTAAACAAAAACAAAAAATAGTTAGAAAAATACGCCCATTAAAATGAGCTTTACATGCAGAGATGCTTCTCTTATCTGTCTCTATATACACAAATTAAAATACTTAGGTACTGAATGTTTCATTATGGGTGATGGTTTCAACAAGCAAAGCAAGCTATTTTAGTTGCAAAAATAAACTTAAAGGAACAACGCCCCATACATTGAGTAATACTCCGCAGCTGGTGTAACCAGTGATTGGAAACACTTTGAGGAATATTATACCTTTCTCGCTTGTGTTAAAAAAAAATCCTTGTCCCTAGTTCTATAATTTATAATATATAAAAAAAAAAAAAAAAAAATCACCAGGTACTAGAAAATATATTAACTGGAAAAAAAATCCTTAAAGTAATATAGAAGGGCAAAAAGAAAATGCTGTAATATGTTAGAGCATGTTATTATTGCAATATTGCTGGTATAACTGTGTTTAAACCCTGCAAACGGATTAAAAATAGTTAAAAGTCATCTCCAGACCAGCACTACAGGGAGATAGCTAAACACATCTTGTAAGCCAATGACAAGCAACATATATGTGTAGACACCAATCACAAGCTAGCTCACAGTAGTGCAGTATACGTACATATTCCATTTCAACAAAGGATACGAAAAGACCTAAGCTCAATTGAAAATATAAGTGAATTTAAAAGTGTTGAGTGTTGTATCCCTTTAAGATAATCCACTTCTGCTTTAGGTTATTGCTATATATATATCTCAAGCACAGGTTTCCTCTGCACATTTGCATGACAGCAAAGATGTTTATTTTATTGTGAAACACAGGCTGGCAGCTAAGCAGTGACCCGTATATATGAGATTTATAATAGGATTTGGTATGCAGGGAGAGTGTAGTGAAAGTATTATTGAATTTGTGAAGAAAGCATGAAGATCAGATATTACATATCTACACAATTACACATCTATAAAAAAACAGTGTCCAGCCAGTATATTATATAGTAGACTACCATTATATTTTACAGCAAAACCAGTATGTTTCTTAACCCTTTAAAGCTTGACAAATCCCAGGAGACACATAACCACAGCTATTAACTAAATGTATGTACACAAAATCTACAACCACTTCTTGAAAACCCTGTCATTACTATTTTGAAAAATGTTGACTGCGCTGTTGCCTCTAAATCTTTCTACAGCCTCTAAAAAGGTGCGTAACAGCCATTTCCAGGTGAAAGATCTGTAATGGCTGCAGGCACTCTGTCAGCCAATCAGGAGTTTGTACACCTTTAAAGGGATAGAAAGGTTGTAACTGAATTGTGCACGGGTGTGTTTCAGTTTGAAATAGAAGAATTTTTGCAATATACTTTTATTAGCAAATATGTTTCTAGTAAAAGTGATTAGTGTTTTTCAGCGGCATACGCACGTATGTTGTGCGTGGGATTAGAGAATCAGAATTAAAGGAACATTCCCGACGGTGGCGTGTGTTGTGTCAATGAATACTTAATTGTATCATACAAGAAACTGCTGACTCTCTGAGCAAGCATGATGTGTGGATCCTGATCTTTTATTCAGACTTAGCATATGTGCATATTCCAATGAAACAGCAACAGCTTTCACCAGAAGGAAAAAATGCTTCTATTTAAAACAGAAATGTACCCATGCACATTTCATTTTTGATCTTTGACTCACGCGAGTGTGCATTATGAGGATAACGGGGGAAAGCTGACAACAGTGAATTAGCGCAATCCAGAACCGGAATAAGAAGCCAAACATTTTTATCTTCAACTGAAAATACCTTCAGCACAGATAAAAGTGTGGCAAGACTTCCATTTTCCTTTATGTCTGGATGAAATGGTAACCACTGCTGGTCTTATGCGTTCTCTACTAAGTTAGGTCTAGCAAAAACATTACTGAGAGGACTGAAGCACATACAATGATTTAATTAACCCAATATTCCCTAAACGCTGAATTTACTCATTTATTTTTCAGAATAAGAGGGAGAAAAGGCAACATATCATATCCTGCACCTAGAGGGATATGAAGGAGTTAAATAAATATCTACTGATCTTTACGTAACCAGGGAGGTTCCACTCTTGTCATTCAAGAATGCATAAAGAGCTATTAACCCATACTATGATAAAACCAGCAAACGTATCCCATTAGAGCCAGGTAAAAGTGTTTTTTGTTAAAACAATGAAAAAAGAAAAGTGTAGCGCTAGGACCCCCTTCTATGCCTAGACAGCTAAAATGCTTGCCTCAAAACAGTACCATTAAAATCTGCACTCTGGACGCCTTTGCCGTTTCCCTTAGCTTTTTAGCGCAGAGAGTGCAGATTTAGTTTTGTGTTTAAAAGTGTATTTAAGTGTAATGTAATTCAATAGGAGCCAAAAGTAACTGTATGTATCACGTTACCGTTATGCTATCTTCATAGGGAATTAAGAAAATAAACACAATGAAAAGCACATGGCTGTGTCTCAGGGATGTCCAACCTAATATCCAGGGCCACAATGCAGCCCCCAACACTTTTCTGTGGCCCACCTACTTCATATCAGGTGTGTAGACCCTGCGCTATTTCTAATACACCTCAAGATCCCCTCTAGAGGTCCCCTAAGTAGACCCGAAAATAGAATGTAAGTGTAGTACACTTAGGCCCATCTACTTCATTAGCAACTATTCATCTCTCACTCTCTCTCCACATCTGCAACAGAGACAGTCTCTCTCTTTGCAACTGGATCCTAAATACCCTTTTGCAATATATTTATGTTTCTAGTTATGCTTATATATTAGTTTGTCACATCCCCGTCCTAAAGGATTGATAATTAAAACTTGTTTATATTGAAGTATGGATATTTATTTTGACCAATAGGATTGTCTAAAATCTGTTTACAGGCCCTGTGATGTGAAAAGCCTAAGTAGCCAGCGGTACTTAAAGGGACAATATACCTGCATAATAGATGCAGTGCATTAAACACATCAAAGCTTGGGCATGTTAAAGGTTGTCTGTCTAGCATTGAAAACTAAAAAGGTATATTTTAGGACAGGGGTCGACAAATCTGTTTAAAATGTAGGAGCCAGTAGGAATATTTAGGAGCCAGTGGTAGTTGTATATAGATATTTGGAGAATAAGCAAAAAAATTATAAGCCAGGGGTTAAATTATTGGAGTCAGTGGCTCCCGGGTTTGCCGAGCCCTGTTTTAGGACCCCACCAGGTGCATTTGTATCTGATTTGCCGGACACAGCTGGGATTCAGCCATAATAGTTGTGATTAAAGGGATACTAAAGTCAAAATTAAACTTTCAGGATTCATATAAAAGCATACAATGTTAAAAACTGCTTTCCAATTTACTTCCAATATCAAAATGTGCACATCTTTTTATAAGCACACATTCTGAGACACCAGATCCTACTGAGCATGTGCAAGAGTACACAGTATATACGTATATGAGTTTTGTGATTGGCTGGGGGCTTTTATATAATACAGGAAGGTGGGGGTGAAATTCCATTTGAAATGTGCCAGAAATAAATCTACAACTGACTTGAAACCCAAAGTAAGTGCTGTTGCATTGTATTTTTATTATGCATTTGTCGATTATGCAATTCTACTTAGTGGTCCTTATATTACTGGGCTACAAAATGCACTGGGTCACAGTCTGGGGTCAGGCTGTGTGACATCTGATTGGCTGTAGCACACATGCACATGGGGGGGGGGGGGGAACTAGCTTTAGTTTTCAGTACTAGACAGGAAAACCATTAACATGGCCCATGCTGTGATGTTTTCCATCCTCTGCAGCCATTTGTTATTTATTTTTTATTTTTTTTTAAACAAAAATCTCTCTTTATTATTATGTGGACAGTAAACACCTTGAGCTTTTTCTATATAATAATATGTTCAGCTATGAGAAAAACAACATTGCAATATACTTTAATTTTGACTCCTTTTGGTGTAATTTAGCTCAGAAAACCTTGGATTTCTGAATTCTCAAAAACTAGAAATGCACCCGACTGACTCGTTAAGGCTAACCATGCTTCATACATGTCCCTAATTGACTTCAGTAGATAACTCTAAAGTAATGATCTTAATCCGAACAAAATGACCCTGGCTATTTGGTTTAGCTCCTTCAAATAAAGGTAAATGATGGGTGAAGTTTAGGTATTGAAAAACAGCTGCAGCAAACATGATCAATTTGCTTTTATAATTACACTTGGCTGATAGCAAGACAACAGCAATTACAATGCAAAAAATAAATGGGCTTCTAAATTGCTACTGTGCTCAGCTACACTTGAGCTAAATAATTGGAATTAGTTTTGGATTTATTAAGAAGCTTTTTGACTCATGTGCTTTCATTTTACAGACTATTCCAGTTTGATTAAACAATCTTTATTCAGATCTCACAGGGTGACAATGTCATTTGAAACCTGCATTTATAGACAAATCCTTTAATTCCCTTTATTTCGTGGAGCCTATTTATTACAATCTGAGCGCATATTCACTGGTTCATGAATACGATCCATAAAATAAAACGTGAATCTTGGAGGAACCTCTATTCTTTGTGAAATGAGGCCACAGTGACGATAAATATTTATGGTTGCTCCATAAGTAAATGAGTAATCTTAGCCAAAAATAAATACTGTTCTGCTGGGGTCTGGTGGCTAGGTTCAGTATTTCTCACAAGTAAGGAATGCAGCTGTGGACTCTTCCCATATTAAGATGGAAAAATACTGTTCTCTTGGGGGTTTACAAATAGGGTTACTGAACTGTACAGTCTTGTGGCTAGAACAGCTATGGGACCAGTACATTTACATTTTTAATATATTTATATTCAAGAAGTAAACCATTTGAACTTCAATATCCAACTCCAAATGCTGGCTTTCTATTTCCAGCAAGCGTTTTGCTTTTAAAGGTGACAATATCACAGCTTAAAGGGATACTAAACCCAAATTTTTTCTCAATTCATTCAGAGAGCAGGACATTTTAAACAATTTTCTAATTTACTCCTATGTCTTCGTTCTTTTGCTATCTTTATTTAAAAAGTAGAACTTTAAAGCTTAGGAGCCAGCCCATTTTAGGTTCAGTACCCTGGATAGCGCTCGTTTATTGGTGGCTACAGTTTGCAAACCAATAAGCAAGTATAACCTAGGTTCTCAACCAAAAATAGGCCGGCTCTCAAGCTTTACATGCCTGCTTTTTAAATAAAGATATCAAGAGAACAAATAAAAAAATATAATAGGAATAAATTAGAAAGTTGCTTATAATTGCTGCTTTATCTGAATCATTAAAGAAAAAAAGAAAAAAAAATTATGCTTACCAGATAAATACCTTTCTTTCCTGGAAGGGAGAGTCCACGACTTCATTCCTTACTGTTGGCAATATTAACACCTGGCCACCAGGAGAAGGCAAAGACACCCCAGCCAAAGGCTCAAATATCCCTCCCACTTCCCCCATCCACCCCACCCCCCCCCTGCCATTCGGCCGAGGGAACGAGGAAAAGTAGGAGAAACATCAGGGGGGTATAAAGAAAAATAAAAAGGAGCTGCCAAAAAAAAAAAAAACAGAATTTATGTTTACCTGATAAATTACTTTCTCCAACGGTGTGTCCGGTCCACGGCGTCATCCTTACTTGTGGGATATTCTCTTCCCCAACAGGAAATGGCAAAGAGCCCAGCAAAGCTGGTCACATGATCCCTCCTAGGCTCCACCTTCCCCAGTCATTCGACCGACGTAAAGGAGGAATATTTGCATAGGAGAAATCATATGATACCGTGGTGACTGTAGTTAAAGAAAATAAATTATCAGACCTGATTAAAAAACCAGGGCGGGCCGTGGACCGGACACACCGTTGGAGAAAGTAATTTATCAGGTAAACATAAATTCTGTTTTCTCCAACATAGGTGTGTCCGGTCCACGGCGTCATCCTTACTTGTGGGAACCAATACCAAAGCTTTAGGACACGGATGAAGGGAGGGAGCAAATCAGGTCACCTAGATGGAAGGCACCACGGTTTGCAAAACCTTTCTCCCAAAAATAGCCTCAGAAGAAGCAAAAGTATCAAATTTGTAAAATTTAGTAAAAGTGTGCAGTGAAGACCAAGTCGCTGCCTTACATATCTGATCAACAGAAGCCTCGTTCTTGAAGGCCCATGTGGAAGCCACAGCCCTAGTGGAATGAGCTGTGATTCTTTCAGGAGGCTGCCGTCCGGCAGTCTCGTAAGCCAATCTGATGATGCTTTTAATCCAAAAAGAGAGAGACGTAGAAGTTGCTTTTTGACCTCTCCTTTTACCAGAATAAACAACAAACAAAGAAGATGTTTGTCTAAAATCCTTTGTAGCATCTAAATAGAATTTTAGAGCACGAACTACATCCAAATTGTGCAACAAACGTTCCTTCTTTGAAACTGGATTCGGACACAAAGAAGGCACGACTATCTCCTGGTTAATGTTTTTGTTAGAAACAACTTTCGGAAGAAAACCAGGTTTAGTACGTAAAACCACCTTATCTGCATGGAACACCAGATAAGGAGGAGAACACTGCAGAGCAGATAATTCTGAAACTCTTCTAGCAGAAGAAATTGCAACCAAAAACAAAACTTTCCAAGATAATAACTTAATATCAACGGAATGTAAGGGTTCAAACGGAACCCCCTGAAGAACTGAAAGAACTAAATTGAATAATAAAAACTACAGTTAAACACCAAAAAACTCTAAGCCATCTCCGTGGAGATGTTGCCTGTACAACGGCAAAGAGAATGACTGGGGAAGGCGGAGCCTAGGAGGGATCATGTGACCAGCTTTGCTGGGCTCTTTGCCATTTCCTGTTGGAGAAGAGAATATCCCACAAGTAATGACGACGCCGTGGACCGGACACACCTATGTTGGAGAAATGGTTACGGGCGGGGTCGTGGACTCTCACTGCCAAGAAAGAAAGGAATTTATCTGGTAAGCATACATTTTGTTTTCTTTCTAAAGGCAGGGAGAGTCCACAACTTCATTTCTTACTGTTGGGAAACAATACCCAAGCTCCAGAGGACACTGAATGAATTAACGGGAGGGAAACTAAAGAAAAATGCAGGCCCTAATCTGAGGGCACCACAGCCTGCAACACCTTCCAAAAACTGCCTCAGCCGATGCAAACACATGAAATTTGTAAAATTTAGAAAAAGTATGTAAGCCGCCTTCCAAATCTGATCCATAGAGCCTTCGTTCTTAAAAAGCCCAGAAAGAAGCAACTGCCAAAGTGGAATGAGCCTTTATCCTCTCAGGAGGCTGCTGACCCGCTTTCTCATAAGCTAAGCAGATGATACTCCTCAACCAAAAAGACAAGGAAGTCGCAGTGGCCTTCAGGCCCTTGCATCTACCTGCATAAAGAACAAACATACATGAAGATTGTCTGAACTCCTTAGTAGCCTGATGGTAACATTTTTAGGCACAAACCACATCCAGATTGTGAATATTACGAAAAACCATCTTATCGGCATGGAAAACAAGGTAAGGGGGGGGGGGGGGTCACAATGTAAAGCCGTAATTTCAAAAACTCAAACCTTTCCAAGATAAGTTAAATGTCAACAACATGCATGAGCTCAAAAGGAGCCTGCTCCAAAACACGAAGAACAAGATTGAGGCGCCAAGGCAGAGCAACAGGTCTGATCCTAGTCAGAACCTTAACAAAGTACTGCACGTCCAGAAGATAAGCTAATCTCTTATGCAGTAAAACTGATAGGACCGATATCTGTCCATTCAGAGAGCTGGCAGATAGAACCTTCTCCAATCCATCCTGGAGAAAAAATAAAATTCTGGCAACCATTACCTTATGCCAAGAAAAATCACGTTCGTCACAACAGTGCAGGTAAGTAAACCACAACTTATGGTAGATGCGTCGAGTAACCAGCTTATGAGCTTGAATCAAAGTGTCTGACACTTTCAGAGAATACTCTCTTGGCTAAGACTAAACGCTCCATGCAGTCAACCTCAGAGAATATAGATTTTGATGTGGGAAAGGACCCTGTATTAGAAGGTCCTTCCGATAAGGTAACCTCCAAGGAGGAGATGAGGATATTCTCACCAGATCTGCGAACCAGGTCCTTCGAGGCCAGGATGGAGCAATTAGAATCACAGAGGCTTGCTCCTGCTTGGTGCAGGCCACTACACAAGGGAGAAGAGGCAATGGAGGAAATAAATATACAAGTCTGAACCTCCATGGAACCGCTAGAGCGTCTACTAATACTGCTTGAGGATCCCTCGATCTCGACCCGTACCTGAGTAGTTTGACATTGAGATGAGAGGCCATGAGATCGATCTCCGGCATCCCCCACATACTGCAAATCTCTGCAAACACCTCGGGTGGAGGGACCATTCCCCTGGGTGAAAGGATTGTCTGCTGAGGAAGTCTGCTTCCCAGTTCCCACTCCCGGGATGTGGATCTCTGACAGAACACAGTTGTGGGCTTCTGCCCATTCTAAGATTTGAGACAACTCCCTCATCGCTAAGGAACTTCGTTTCTCCCTGATGGTTGATGTAAGCAACTGAAGTTATATTGTCTGACTGGAATCTGATATACTGGGTCGAACATAGTTGTGGCCATGCCTTCAAAGCATTGAAGATTGCTCGGAGTCCCAAGATATTGATCGGAAGTGTGGATTTCTCCTGAGTACACAACCCCTGTGCCTTCCTGGCACCCAAACAGCTCCCCAGCCAGAAAGACTGGCTTCCGTAGTGACAATCTCCCAGGACGGTCTCAAGAAGCATGTGCCTAGAGATAGGTGGTATTGACAGAGCCACCAAGAGACAGGCTGTCCAAGACGATCCATTGAGACAGGTCTAAATGGTCACCGTTCCATTGTCTCAGCATGCATAATTGTAGAGGTCTGAGATGAAATCTGGCAATAGCAATAATGTCCATTGAGTACAAGACACCATGAGCCCAATGACCTCCATGCACTGGGCCACCGGATGTCTTAAGTAGGCCTGGAGGGCAAGACACGCTGTTGCAAGCTTGCAAAGTATCTGATCTGTTAGAAAGATCTTCATAGATACTGAGTCTATGACTGTACCCAGGAAATTCACCCTGGTATTTGGCGTAAGAGAACTCTTTTCCAAGTTTATCTTCCAACCATGAGACCAAAGAAGACTCAGAAGAAATTCAGAGTGTTGCCTTGCCAAACAAAAAGATGGAGCCTGTACAAAGATATCATCCAGTTAAGGCGCTAATGCAATACCTTGGGTTCTGGCCACTGCTAGAAATCACCCAGGACCTTTGTAAATATTCTTGGAGCAGTAGCTACGCCAAACTACGCCAAACAGAAGTGCTATTAAAGGGATAGTAAAGATAAAAAAAATCTTTCATGATTTAAATAGGGCATGTAATTTTAAACAACTTTCCAATTTACTTTTATTGCCAATTTTGCTTTGTTCTCTTGGTATTCTTAGTTGAAAGCTAAATCTAGGAGGTTCATGTGCTAATTTCTTAGACCTTTAAGACTGCCTCTAATCGGAAAGCATTTTGACAGTTTTTCACCACTAGAGGGCGTTAGTTCATGTGTTTCATATAGATAACATTGAGCTCTGGCACGTGAAGCTCCTAAGAGCAAGCATTGATTGGCTAAAAATGTATGTCTGTCAAAAGAACTGAAATAAGGGGGCAGTTTGCAGAGGCATAGTTACAAGGTTTTCACAGAGGTAAAAAGTATATTATTATAACTGTTGGTTATGCAAAATTGGGGAATGGGTAATAAAGGGATTAGCTACCTTTTTAAACAACAAAAATGCTGGTGTTTACTGTCCCTTTAACTGGAAGTGCTGATCTAAAAAAGGCAAAGCTCAGGAACTGAAAATGATCCTTGTGGATCGGAACATGAAAGTATGCATCCTTCAGATCGATGGTAGTCATGAATTGTCCTTCCTGAACCAGAGTTAGGATCAATATGATTGTCTCCATTTTGAAGGAAGGGACACTTGGAATTTTGTTTAGGCACTTCAAGTCCAGAATTGGACAAAAAGTTCCTTCCTTTTAGGGAACCACAAAGAGGTTTGAATAGAACCCTAGACCTCTTCCTGATGCAAGTACCGAGATGATGACTCCTAAGGATGATAGGTCCCGTAAACAATCTAAAAAGGCTGTCCTCTTCTCTGGTCTTGTAGACAGTCTGGAGAGAGGAACCTGCCCCTGGGTGGATGATATTTGAATCCTATCCTGTATCCTTGAGATACAACTTCTAACACCCAAGGATCCTGAACGTCCTGAAACCAGGCATCTGAGAAAAATGACAGTCTGCCCCCTACCCGATCCGATCCCGGATCAGGGACCTCCCCATCATGCAGATTTGTTATCAGTCGGCTTCTTAGTCCGTTTGGACTTGTTCCGGGACTAAGCAGGCTTCCAGGTACTCTTGGGCTGCTCAGGCATGGAGGACGATTCCCCCCCCCCCCGGTAACAGTAGAAATGATGGAGTCCAGACCTGGACCAAATAAAACCTTCCCCTTAAATGGTAAGGAGTCTGGATTTAGAAACCATATCCGTGGACCAAGATTTCAACCAGAGAGCCCTGCGATCTAGGACCGCAAAACCTGAAGCCTTTGCATTCAAACGGACAATCTGCATATTTGCATCACAGATAAAGGAATTTGCTATCCTCAAAGGGCCAGTATACACACAAAAAAATTGGGCTAATTTAATAAAAAACTCTTGATGTATACAAAGTAGATAGACAGAAAAACAAAAGCGCAAAAGAGAGAGGATTCAAGTGCAATTATAACACAAATTGGCGCAAATAAGTGATAAATCTACTCACCAGATGTATGATAAAAAATTGCCTTTATTTATTCATAAGGATAAAACACTTTGTTTCCGTGCACAGCACTCACAGACCACAGGTGACTGGAAGTTTGAAATGGCAAGTATAGACTTGCGGCAGGGTTTTCCGGACAGCCCGCCCTCAGTATTACAGTCCTGTTTTTTGGTGCTCCTCACGGATGTGAACCCCAACGCGTTTCCCCCGGTGTTCGCCGGGCTTTATCAAGGGGATATTCTCCAGATAGTTTGGTGTCGGGTTGTAGCAAACAGTGGCTCCTTAAGTACCCGTATGTGGTAAAGACACTCCCCCCTGAAAAGGGGCTTGTCTATCAACTGGTTCATGATTGGCTTGTGTGAACCAATAGGGATACAATGCATATGCTAACAATTCATTCATTAGTAATTCATTCATTAAAACCTTATACACGGCGTTAACTATAGTAAATCTTTCAAATGTTTTGTCAATATACACACATTTTCTATTTAGTTCATTGGGCTGCTGTATGAGGCATGTGCTGTTTACAAATTCTACACATAGCAACCTGTTTTTTTGTGTTCGTGATGTGTAGTTGACTGTTAATTCTATAACCCGGCAGAGTGATACAGCTATTTGTATGGGTGCACACTATGTAGACATGTGTACTGATACTTAATAGCGTAGACGTAAGGATGTAAGTTTATAGTGTTGCAAAATTTTGTAAACTTTACATTGTATGTGTTACGATCTGGGGACCTTTTCGAGGTAAATTTGAGGAACAATAAAATTACATTAAAATTACATAATTAATTAAAATAGTAGTTCATAACAACCAGGTGAGGTTATATTGACACAGGGAAATTAATGCATATTTAGATTTGTACAGATAAATATTTAAAAAAATTGAATTTGATTTAAAATTTATAGAAGCGAAATAAAGTCACACTTGTGCATAAAAATTCTTAAGGCTTGTTTTGGTTCACATATAGGCAGCCACATCGATGTCTATATTAAGACCTTGAGGATGTAATGTCATTAATTTATATATCCAATATGTCTCTAGTTTCCTCAGTTCCAGTAATCTATTATGCTTGCTTGGTGGGATCCACCCAATCACCTGGATTTTTAAAGAGGCAGGATCACTATTGTGATATTCAAAAAAATGTTTTGCAACATTATGTTTGATCAATTTTTCCTTTATGTTATAAATATGTTCACAGGCTCTGCGTCTTACTTGACGTTTTGTGCGACCTACATACATTAGGCCACACCCACAGTTTAACAAGTAGACTACGTATGTTGATTCACAATTACTTTTGAAATCAATTTCATAGTGATTAGTTTTACTGGAGTTGCTAAAGAATTTTGATCTCTCTACATGAGGACACATCGTGCATCTAGACTTGGAGCATCGTAGTGTCCCCTTCCAGGTACTCAGCCAAGTTTCTTGTACTTTGTTCTTGTTGTCTGTCTTACTACGCATCTTGCTTGGTGCTAAATAGTTTTTAAGACTCATGCCCTTTCTATATATGATATGTTGGCTTTTTCTTGAAGATGTGGTCCTAAGAGGGGATCTGCTTTTAAAATTGACCAATGTTTATTTATAATGCTTTTAATTGCCCCTGCACCTTCACTGAATGATAACCTCTCAAAATACATTGACTATTATCTTCAACCGATGGTTAAGAATACAAGAGCATACATAAAAGATACTCAGGCAGTAATACGTATGTTTGAAGGCACAAAATGGGAGAATAATATGAGCTGGATAACATGCGATGTGTCCGCATTATATACATCGATTCCCCACCAAAAAGGAGTACAAGCCATTAAAAAAGAATTCGAGAATTGGAATATACCAGATAGTCATGTCAAATTTCTATTAGATAGTATCAACTTTGTCCTGAGCCATAATTATTTTTTATTTGAAAGCAAATATTATCTGCAGATTCACGGCACAGCGATGGGGACTACGTTTGCCCCATCCTATGCCAATCTGTATGTTAATGCATATGAACACGAGTATATATGGAATAACAACCCCTTTATAGAGAACATTTTGAAATATGGCCGGTACATAGATGATATCATTCTATGGCAGGGTGATATCTCAAAATTAGACAATTTTGTCTCCCATATGAATGCAAATTCATACAACTTAAAATTTACCAAACAAACTTCACAAACATCGATAGAATTTTTAGATTTAGTACTTTTCACTAGTGACAATTCTAATAATGAGAAAAGTATCTGTGTTAAGAACTATAGAAAACCCACGGAAAGGAATGGTTATATCGAAGCGACTAGCGCACATAAAAAATGCTGGATAAATAACGTACCTTATAGCCAGTTTTTAAGGATAAGAAGGAATTGTACACACTCTAAAAATTATGAGGAAGAAGCTGACATTTTAGAGAGTAAATTTTTAGCTAAAGGATATGATGCAAACAATATCAAACTAGCTAGACAAAAGGCTGGCACCAAGGATAGACAAGATTTAATTTCTTTAAAACAAAAAGATGCACCAAATAGGATCAATAGCAATGAATGCATAAGATTCACAACCACATTCAGTGAAGGTGCAGGGGCAATTAAAAGCATTATAAATAAACATTGGTCAATTTTAAAAGCAGATCCCCTCTTAGGACCACATCTTCAAGAAAAAGCCAACATATCACATAGAAAGGGCATGAGTCTTAAAAACTATTTAGCACCAAGCAAGATGCGTAGTAAGACAGACAACAAAAACAAAGTACAAGAAACTTGGCTGAGTACCTGGAAGGGGACACTACGATGCTCCAAGTCTAGATGCACGATGTGTCCTCATGTAGAGAGATCAAAATTCTTTAGCAACTCCAGTAAAACTAATCACTATGAAATAGATTTCAAAAGTAATTGTGAATCAACATACGTAGTCTACTTGTTAAACTGTGGGTGTGGCCTAATGTATGTAGGTCGCACAAAACGTCAAGTAAGACGCAGAGCCTGTGAACATATTTATAACATAAAGGAAAAATTGATCAAACATAATGTTGCAAAACATTTTTTTGAATATCACAATAGTGATCCTGCCTCTTTAAAAATCCAGGTGATTGGGTGGATCCCACCAAGCAAGCATAATAGATTACTGGAACTGAGGAAACTAGAGACATATTGGATATATAAATTAATGACATTACATCCTCAAGGTCTTAATATAGACATCGATGTGGCTGCCTATATGTGAACCAAAACAAGCCTTAAGAATTTTTATGCACAAGTGTGACTTTATTTCGCTTCTATAAATTTTAAATCAAATTCAATTTTTTTAAATATTTATCTGTACAAATCTAAATATGCATTAATTTCCCTGTGTCAATATAACCTCACCTGGTTGTTATGAACTACTATTTTAATTAATTATGTAATTTTAATGTAATTTTATTGTTCCTCAAATTTACCTCGAAAAGGTCCCCAGATCGTAACACATACAATGTAAAGTTTACAAAATTTTGCAACACTATAAACTTACATCCTTACGTCTACGCTATTAAGTATCAGTACACATGTCTACATAGTGTGCACCCATACAAATAGCTGTATCACTCTGCCGGGTTATAGAATTAACAGTCAACTACACATCACGAACACAAAAAAACAGGTTGCTATGTGTAGAATTTGTAAACAGCACATGCCTCATACAGCAGCCCAATTAACTAAATAGAAAATGTGTGTATATTGACAAAACATTTGAAAGATTTACTATAGTTAACGCCGTGTATAAGGTTTTAATGAATGAATTACTAATGAATGAATTGTTAGCATATGCATTGTATCCCTATTGGTTCACACAAGCCAATCATGAACCAGTTGATAGACAAGCCCCTTTTCAGGGGGGAGTGTCTTTACCACATACGGGTACTTAAGGAGCCACTGTTTGCTACAACCCGACACCAAACTATCTGGAGAATATCCCCTTGATAAAGCCCGGCGAACACCGGGGGAAACGCGTTGGGGTTCACATCCGTGAGGAGCACCAAAAAACAGGACTGTAATACTGAGGGCGGGCTGTCCGGAAAACCCTGCCGCAAGTCTATACTTGCCATTTCAAACTTCCAGTTACCAGTCACCTGTGGTCTGTGAGTGCTGTGCACGGAAACAAAGTGTTTTATCCTTGTGAATAAATAAAGGCAATTTTTTATCATACATCTGGTGAGTAGATTTATCACTTATTTGCGCCAATTTGTGTTATAATTGCACTTGAATCCTCTCTCTTTTGCGCTTTTGTTTTTCTGTCTATCTACTTTGGATCCTGGATCCCACAATCCCTTGAGAAAGAGGGGATTTAAAGGAGCAGCAGAGAGGGAGCAAAAAGGAAAAAGGATCCGCTTGGAAGCTGTCAACAGGATTGAAAACGATTCCATCAAGAAAAGAAGCAAAATAAAATCACTCAATTTTGTGAGACAAAAGGTACTGTTTGGCTATTGGAACTTTTTACAAGGAAGACTAATTTTGCAGAACCTTTGAAAGCAAATTTTGCAGAACCTATGAAAGCTGTTTTTCAATAGCCGTATGAGACAATCTGATTCAGTATTTCAGTACTTAGGTGTATATTTTTTATGATTCAGTATTTCAGCACTTAGTTGTATTTTAATAATTAATAATTTTCATTCTTTGAGGCTTAATATCTATACCTAGCGCTGAGTAGTGTTCTGGTGTCGCTTCTTGATGTATACAAAGTTTGCAATTGACATGCATTATTTTATTTACTTCTAAAGAGTTAAAATAGGGAAGAAACTTGCAGTGTTTTTCTTGCATATGGAGACAATCATCCTACACACTATTTAGAGAGAGTGAGAGTTTTTACCTCAGTCCCTAACTAGTGTGTTTACTGACAGCCCTCCTGCTAGAGCTATCTGTGTAATGATTTATACACCCTTTCTTTACATACTTTCTAGGATTTCATTTTACAGTCTCATTCAAGTCCTTGAAAATGTTAATATTCATAATTCAGCCCACAGTTCTGTTCTAAATAAATCAATATTTATGCATAACATATGTAACCACTGTCCCATTAGACAATGTGCATGCGCTACTGTAAAACATTGTGATAGGTAGATGTTTTCCTGTCATCCTTGTGTATATTGAATATGGTGTAACACATATTGGTTTTTAGTTTTATATTCTAAATAATATACTGGATCATTTTACAGCATATAAGATGCAAGTGTCTATAAGTTGCAGCTTTGATTTATAGAATATAGGGTATGGCTACCTGACCATCTTGATTTGGAATATAAGACACACAATATTTTACAGGCATTTTAAAGTGTACTGTGTTGTATGCTTTAAAAAAAGTTATGCATCCCATCCTGTATTTAAGGAACTGCTTTATGATTAGCTTGCTATTGTAATCTAAGACTGTACTTTTTTCAGTCACTTTTTTGGAAAAAGGTCAAACTCCAGTGCGCAGCTGCACACCTGGGCATTTTTATTTATTTGTTTTTATTTTTTTTAAAGAAAAAAAAGCATTTTCAGAAATTCATCCGTTTTAGAGCTTCATTGTTTTCTTCATTAAGTAAACTTGTGTTTTATATCAATGGTTTTTTTGTACATCATTAAAATATGACAGCCAGAGGGTTAAGAATATAAATTCTCCTCTCTGCCTTCCGTTGTGTCTCTGCAGGAATTCCATCCCCCTTCCTCCCTCCCGGTTCAGCAGCGTTAGAGGTTGCTCCGGTGTCAGGATAACATAGTTAAATGGTAACCGGGAGGGGGGGGTGGAATTCCTGCAGAAATATAACAGAAGGCAGACGATACAGAGAAGCAGTGGGGGCTGGCTGTAAGGACAATAGGGAGAGAGGAGAAAAGTCTTGCTTTGTAGCTAGTGTGTCCTACGAACGTATTCTTAGGTAATGACACTGTATCATCAATTTTAGAAGCTTTAGCTGCAAAATTGCTAATACGTGCCAATTACAAACTTTATCTTCTTTGAATTCTTTATTTAAATAGGCCATATTTTTTTGTGTGTATAATGTCCCTTTAATCCTCGAGGGGAGATTCCACTCGATAATTCTGCCAGAGTTACACCAACAGGTGGCTGCCCCAGCCCGGGCAGTTACCGCTGCTGTGGGCTGGAATAAAAACCCCATGTGCTGGAACATTCTCCTCAGGTAACTTTCCAACTTCTTGTCCATAGGTACCCTAAAGGAAAAGCTATCTCCCAGCGGGATAGTGGTACGCTTAGCTAGCGTAGAAAACAGAATTTATGTTTACCTGATAAATTACTTTCTCCAACGGTGTGTCCGGTCCACGGCGTCATCCTTACTTGTGGGATATTCTCTTCCCCAACAGGAAATGGCAAAGAGCCCAGCAAAGCTGGTCACATGATCCCTCCTAGGCTCCGCCTTCCCCAGTCATTCGACCGACGTAAAGGAGGAATATTTGCATAGGAGAAATCATATGATACCGTGGTGACTGTAGTTAAAGAAAATAAATTATCAGACCTGATTAAAAAACCAGGGCGGGCCGTGGACCGGACACACCGTTGGAGAAAGTAATTTATCAGGTAAACATAAATTCTGTTTTCTCCAACATAGGTGTGTCCGGTCCACGGCGTCATCCTTACTTGTGGGAACCAATACCAAAGCTTTAGGACACGGATGAAGGGAGGGAGCAAATCAGGTCACCTAGATGGAAGGCACCACGGCTTGCAAAACCTTTCTCCCAAAAATAGCCTCAGAAGAAGCAAAAGTATCAAATTTGTAAAATTTAGTAAAAGTGTGCAGTGAAGACCAAGTCGCTGCCTTACATATCTGATCAACAGAAGCCTCGTTCTTGAAGGCCCATGTGGAAGCCACAGCCCTAGTGGAATGAGCTGTGATTCTTTCAGGAGGCTGCCGTCCGGCAGTCTCGTAAGCCAATCTGATGATGCTTTTAAGCCAAAAAGAGAGAGAGGTAGAAGTTGCTTTTTGACCTCTCCTTTTACCAGAATAAACAACAAACAAGGAAGAAGTTTGTCTAAAATCCTTTGTAGCATCTAAATAGAATTTTAGAGCACGAACTACGTCCAAATTGTGCAACAAACGTTCCTTCTTTGAAACTGGATTCGGACACAAAGAAGGCACGACTATCTCCTGGTTAATGTTTTTGTTAGAAACAACTTTCGGAAGAAAACCAGGTTTAGTACGCAAAACCACCTTATCTGCATGGAACACCAGATAAGGAGGAGAACACTGCAGAGCAGATAATTCTGAAACTCTTCTAGCAGAAGAAATTGCAACCAAAAACAAAACTTTCCAAGATAATAACTTAATATCAACGGAATGTAAGGGTTCAAACGGAACCCCCTGAAGAACTGAAAGAACTAAATTGAGACTCCAAGGAGGAGTCAAAGGTTTGTAAACAGGCTTGATTCTAACCAGAGCCTGAACAAAGGCTTGAACATCTGGCACAGCTGCCAGCTTTTTGTGAAGTAACACAGACAAGGCAGAAATCTGTCCCTTCAAGGAACTTGCAGATAATCCTTTCTCCAAACCTTCTTGAAGAAAGGATAGAATCTTAGGAATTTTTATCTTGTCCCAAGGGAATCCTTTAGATTCACACCAACAGATATATTTTTTCCATATTTTGTGGTAGATTTTTCTAGTTACAGGCTTTCTGGCCTGAACAAGAGTATCAATGACAGAATCTGAGAACCCTCGCTTTGATAAGATCAAGCGTTCAATCTCCAAGCAGTCAGTTGGAGTGAGACCAGATTCGGATGTTCGAACGGACCTTGAACAAGAAGGTCCCGTCTCAAAGGTAGCTTCCATGGTGGAGCCGATGACATATTCACCAGGTCTGCATACCAAGTCCTGCGTGGCCACGCAGGAGCTATCAAGATCACCGATGCCCTCTCCTGATTGATCCTGGCTACCAGCCTGGGGATGAGAGGAAACGGGGGAATACATAAGCTAGTTTGAAGGTCCAAGGTGCTACTAGTGCATCTACTAGAGTCGCCTTGGGATCCCTGGATCTGGACCCGTAGCAAGGAACCTTGAAGTTCTGATGAGAGGCCATCAGATCCATGTCTGGAATGCCCCACAACTGAGTAATTTGGGCAAAGATTTCCGGATGGAGTTCCCACTCCCGCGGATGAAATGTCTGACGACTCAGAAAATCCGCTTCCCAATTTTCCACTCCTGGGATGTGGATTGCAGACAAGTGGCAGGAGTGAGTCTCCGCCCATTGAATGATTTTGGTCACTTCTTCCATCGCCAGGGAACTCCTTGTTCCCCCCTGATGGTTGATGTACGCAACAGTCGTTGCTGAGGCCAAGCCTTGAGAGCATTGAATATCGCTCTCAGTTCCAGAATATTTATCGGGAGAAGAGATTCTTCCCGAGACCAAAGACCCTGAGCTTTCAGGGGTCCCCAGACCGCGCCCCAGCCCACCAGACTGGCGTCGGTCGTGACAATGACCCACTCAGGTCTGCGGAAGCTCATCCCCTGTGACAGGTTGTCCAGGGACAGCCACCAACGGAGTGAATCTCTGGTCCTCTGATCTACTTGTATCGTCGGAGACAAGTCTGTATAATCCCCATTCCACTGACTGAGCATGCACAGTTGTAATGGTCTTAGATGAATTCGCGCAAAAGGAACTATGTCCATTGCCGCTACCATCAAACCTATTACTTCCATGCACTGCGCTATGGAAGGAAGAGGAACAGAATGAAGTATTTGACAAGAGTTTAGAAGTTTTGATTTTCTGGCCTCTGTCAGAAAAATCCTCATTTCTAAGGAGTCTATTATTGTTCCCAAGAAGGGAACCCTTGTTGACGGAGATAGAGAACTTTTTTCTACGTTCACTTTCCACCCGTGAGATCTGAGAAAGGCCAGGACAATGTCCGTGTGAGCCTTTGCTTGTGGAAGGGACGACGCTTGAATCAGAATGTCGTCCAAGTAAGGTACTACTGCAATGCCCCTTGGTCTTAGCACCGCTAGAAGGGACCCTAGCACCTTTGTGAAAATTCTTGGAGCAGTGGCTAATCCGAACGGAAGTGCCACAAACTGGTAATGCTTGTCCAGAAATGCGAACCTTAGGAACCGATGATGTTCCTTGTGGATAGGAATATGTAGATACGCATCCTTTAAATCCACCGTGGTCATGAATTGACCTTCCTGGATGGAAGGAAGAATTGTTCGAATGGTTTCCATTTTGAACGATGGAACCTTGAGAAACTTGTTTAGGATCTTGAGATCTAAGATTGGTCTGAATGTTCCCTCTTTTTTGGGAACTACGAACAGATTGGAGTAGAACCCCATCCCTTGTTCTCCTAATGGAACAGGATGAATCACTCCCATTTTTAACAGGTCTTCTACACAATGTAAGAATGCCTGTTTTTTTATGTGGTCTGAAGACAATTGAGACCTGTGGAACCTCCCCCTCGGGGGAAGCCCCTTGAATTCCAGAAGATAACCTTGGGAGACTATTTCTAGCGCCCAAGGATCCAGAACATCTCTTGCCCAAGCCTGAGCGAAGAGAGAGAGTCTGCCCCCCACCAGATCCGGTCCCGGATCGGGGGCCAACATCTCATGCTGTCTTGGTAGCAGTGGCAGGTTTCTTGGCCTGCTTACCTTTGTTCCAGCCTTGCATTGGCCTCCAGGCTGGCTTGGCTTGAGAAGTATTACCCTCTTGCTTAGAGGACGTAGCACTTGGGGCTGGTCCGTTTCTGCGAAAGGGACGAAAATTAGGTTTATTTTTGGCCTTGAAAGACCTATCCTGAGGAAGGGCATGGCCCTTGCCCCCAGTGATATCAGAAATAATCTCTTTCAAGTCAGGGCCAAACAGCGTTTTCCCCTTGAAAGGAATGTTAAGCAATTTGTTCTTGGAAGACGCATCCGCTGACCAAGATTTTAGCCAAAGCGCTCTGCGCGCCACAATAGCAAACCCAGAATTTTTCGCCGCTAATCTAGCCAATTGCAAAGTGGCGTCTAGGGTGAAAGAGTTAGCCAATTTGAGAGCATGAATTCTGTCCAAAATCTCCTCATAAGAAGAATCTTTATTGAGTGCCTTTTCTAGTTCATCGAACCAGAAACACGCTGCTGTAGTGACAGGAACAATGCATGAAATTGGTTGTAGAAGGTAACCTTGCTGAACAAACATCTTTTTAAGCAAACCCTCTAATTTTTTATCCATAGGATCTTTGAAAGCACAACTATCTTCTATGGGTATAGTGGTGCGTTTGTTTAGAGTAGAAACCGCCCCCTCGACCTTGGGGACTGTCTGCCATAAGTCCTTTCTGGGGTCGACCATAGGAAACAATTTCTTAAATATAGGGGGAGGGACGAAAGGTATGCCGGGCCTTTCCCATTCTTTGTTTACAATGTCCGCCACCCGCTTGGGTATAGGAAAAGCTTCGGGGGGCCCCGGGACCTCTAGGAACTTGTCCATTTTACATAATTTCTCTGGAATGACCAAATTCTCACAATCATCCAGAGTAGATAACACCTCCTTAAGCAGGGCGCGGAGATGTTCCAATTTAAATTTGAATGCAATTACATCAGGTTCAGCTTGTTGAGAAATTTTCCCTGAATCTGAAATTTCTCCCTCAGACAAAACCTCCCTGGCCCCCTCAGATTGGTGTAGGGGCACTTCAGAACCAATATCATCAGCGTCCTCATGCTCTTCAGTATTTTCTAAAACAGAGCAGTCGCGCTTTCGCTGATAAGTGGGCATTTTGGCTAAAATGTTTTTGATAGAATTATCCATTACAGCCGTTAATTGTTGCATAGTAAGGAGTATTGGCGCACTAGATGTACTAGGGGCCTCCTGTGTGGGCAAGACTGGTGTAGACGAAGGAGGGGATGATGCAGTACCATGCTTACTCCCCTCACTTGAGGAATCATCTTGGGCATCATTTTCTCTAAATTTTGTGTCACATAAATCACATCTATTTAAATGAGAAGGAACCTTGGCTTCCCCACATACAGAACACAGTCTATCTGGTAGTTCAGACATGTTAAACAGGCATAAACTTGATAACAAAGTACAAAAAACGTTTTAAAATAAAACCGTTACTGTCACTTTAAATTTTAAACTGAACACACTTTATTACTGCAAATGTGAAAAAGTATGAAGGAATTGTTCAAAATTCACCAAAATTTCACCACAGTGTCTTAAAGCCTTAAAAGTATTGCACACCAAATTTGAAAGCTTTAACTCTTAAAATAACGGAACCGGAGCCGTTTTTATATTTAACCCCTTTACAGTCCCTGGTATCTGCTTTGCTGAGACCCAACCAAGCCCAAAGGGGAATACGATACCAAATGACGCCTTCAGAAAGTCTTTTCTATGTATCAGAGCTCCTCACACATGCATCTGCATGTCATGCTTCCCAAAAACAAGTGCGCAATAGAGGCGCGAAAATGAGGCTCTGCCTATGATTAGGGAAAGCCCCTAGAGAATAAGGTGTCCAATACAGTGCCTGCCGGTTATTTTACATAATTCCCAAGAATAAAATAATTCCTCAAAGCTATGAAGTATTAAAATATGCTTATATATCAATCGTTTTAGCCCAGAAAATGTCTACAGTCTTAAAAGCCCTTGTGAAGCCCTTTTTTTCTTATGTAATAAAAATGGCTTACCGGATCCCATAGGGAAAATGACAGCTTCCAGCATTACATCGTCTTGTTAGAAATGTGTCATACCTCAAGCAGCAAAAGTCTGCTCACTGTTTCCCCCAACTGAAGTTAATTCCTCTCAACAGTCCTGTGTGGAAACAGCCATCGATTTTAGTAACGGTTGCTAAAATCATTTTCCTCTTACAAACAGAAATCTTCATCACCTTTCTGTTTCAGAGTAAATAGTACATACCAGCACTATTTTAAAATAACAAACTCTTGATTGAATAATAAAAACTACAGTTAAACACCAAAAAACTCTAAGCCATCTCCGTGGAGATGTTGCCTGTACAACGGCAAAGAGAATGACTGGGGAAGGCGGAGCCTAGGAGGGATCATGTGACCAGCTTTGCTGGGCTCTTTGCCATTTCCTGTTGGGGAAGAGAATATCCCACAAGTAAGGATGACGCCGTGGACCGGACACACCTATGTTGGAGAAATGGTTCCATCCCTAATGTTCGCTATCCAACAGGGAAAGTCTTAGGGGCCTTCTTCTCTAGCGACGAAAGGCAAAGAATGACTGGGGGGATGGGGGAAGTGGGAGGGATATTTGAGCCTTTGGCTGGGGTGTTTTTGACGCCTCCTGGTGGCCAGGTGTTGATATTCCCAACAGTAAGGAATTAAGTTGAGGACTCTTCCTGCCTTTGGAAAGAAATTGGGTTTAGTCTCCCTTTAAAGAATAAGTAAATAGAAATATTAAGGCGCATTTGCTTTACCCGGTAAATAACGCATGTGCACACACGCGTGCACACATGTAACATTGAACATTTCGGGACTTCTGAAACCTGTGTAAGATATGCAAATATGCACACAGATGTATTTCATTGCAAGTTTAAGGGTAGTGAAGCTATTCTATTACTTTCTTGCCCATTATAAGCTATTGCTGTAAAAATGCACTAGGAGAAACAAAAGAATATATCACTCAGTTGTAGTTAAGCTATTCTATTACTTTCTTGCCCATTATAAGCTATTTAGCTGTAAAAATGCACTAGGAGAAACAACAGAATATATTACTCAATTATATACATTTTTCACAATTGACCCTTAGGGTCTCAAATTCCTAAGGGAACAACGCTAGCATCTCAGTCTTAATAGATGGGTAAGCTCTCAAAATCAGAATCTATTTAAAATCAATACATGTGTTTGTGAGCATTAGCGACAAGATAAAATATAATAAAGCTTGCACCTGTTCTGTTGCAATAAGAGCAATATCTAGATAATAATATTAAATCACACGCACACATATATGAAACGTTCAATGAACCACTATATATATATATATTAACCAAATTATCGTGGCATTAGATTAACCTCTTGCCTGTAGCCCTTTCACTAGATTTAGAGCATAGCTCTGACCATACAGTCACACCGATGAGCCCTACAAGGTCAATACAGGCAATAATTGGCTTTCTATGACTCCTATACTCCACCCAGTGCTCTGCCAAAGGAACTGGAACAAGCATTTATAGGGGACTACGTTAAATGGACATTCCGATCAAAATGTAAATACACATAGATGAATTACATCTTTTAATAGAAATAGATTTGCAATCTACATGTAATAGCAAAAGCTATCACTGTTTTAGTGTTTACATTTTTCTATGCTATAGCTTTTATTAGAAGCATTTTTGATAATATATGTACAGGTAGCCCTCAGTTTACGCCGGGGTTAGGTTCCAGAAGGAATGGTTGTAAATCGAAACCATTGTAAATTGAAACCCAGTTTATAATGTAAGTCAATGGGAAGTGAGGGAGTTAGGTTCCAGGCCCCTCTCATAATTGGCATAAGTAACACCTAATACATTATATTTAAAGCTTTGAAACGAACACTTTAAATGCTAAACAGCATTATAAACCTAATAAAATAATCACACAACACAGAATATATAATTAAACTAAGTTAAATAAACAAAAACATTTGCTAAACAGCATTATAAACCTTATAAAATAATCACACAACACAGACTTCAATTGCATTTTTCTGCAAACAGTTATTTCTATGCATTCCAATCTGGACTGATTTATAGACAGGAAGAGCTTGTTCATTTGAAATCAGCTCGATAGCTCAGGTCTGGTTAAACTGATTAATTTCAGCTTGCTTGGCTTTGCTGCAACACAAGCGTACAGCGTCACCTACTGGCTATTGTAATCAATGCACTGCTTCTCAATGCTTTTCAATAGCAGTCACATGACTGGAAAAAAAGGTTGTTATTCTGAAACGGTGTAAATTGAACCGTTGTAAAATGAGGGCCACCTGTACATTACAAAAATGCATCTGTGTGGATTCCAATTTTGGCATGAAAGTTTCTTTAAAATGGTTTTGCAATTGAAGACAACATATATGTGCTTATCTGCATAGCCAACACACCTTCTATGTTGCGTTAACATGAGAATGACATTCTGAGTGTAAAATATAGACAGGCAGAAAGATATAACGTTTTTCTGCACTTAATTGCGTGTATCCTCACACAGCACAGACTCTAAGGCATTAAAAACCAGAGCACTCAATGACTGATATTAGTCAAGGTTAAAGAGAAGACGACTCTCCATAACTACTGGACTTCATTCTGCTGTTGACATTGCTTTGGGCTTGAAGCCGTACCTGTTCCATAATCAGAATTGTAGGGTATTAAAGAGGCAGTAAACACCTTCAGATAGAGCATACATTTTTAAACAACTTTCAAATGATACCAAGGGAACAAAACAAATGTGATAAACGCAGTAAATTAGAAAGTTGTTTAAAACTGTACGCTCCCATCTGAATAATGAAAGAAAAAATATGGATGTCATGTCCCTTTAACTTGAAAGTGTAGATCTTATTTTTGGGGGTAAAATGTTTTTAAAGACTGTTTACAATTAAAAAAAGACGCAGCACCTTGCAAATTAAGTAAATACACCGATATATAAAAACGTGATGTACAAACAATTCCTTGTCTCAACATGTGGTATGGGAAACAGGGGGTTAATCACGCTATTTTTACATCATATGTTATATTTCTCCTATAAATAATAAAGCTCTGAAGGATGTAAATGGAACCTGCACCATATAACGTTATATTTTGTAGGTTTTCTTTGTTGTTCATTTTCACGTTGGCTTTCTCAGCATATTCCTGCCAGAGCCACAGTTGTTTTCAGTTGCTGTCCGGAACACCTATTACCCCCATGGCCCATAGGGAAGAGGGGGATGTTAAAAAAAAAAAAAAAAAAAAAAAAAAAACGAATAAGAAAATCGCCAGTGAACCCCGGGCAGTGAGGCAGATAATCACAATGAATAATTTACAGGCATGCTTTCATCCTGGACGCCCTGAATCCTAAGGAGTCTGGGGAGAAGAAAACACATCTGCTAAATGAGCAGAAGAATCAAGGAGGAGGGGAGCGGCTAGAAAGGACCTGCTTGCGGCACCTATATGTTCTTAAAGCAAAGAAACAAAGATTAAAAATAAACAATACCTACTGACTGCGCACACAAACACGTGTGTAAATGTAACAAAAGGAGGGGAAAGACTATTTAAAAAGGGACATCAAACCCACATTTTTTATTTCTTGATTCAGATAAAGTACAGGTAGCCCTCAGTTTACACCGGGGTTAGGTTCCAGAAGGAATGGTTGTAAATCGAAACCGTTGTAAATTGAAAGCCAGCTTATAATGTAAATCAATGGTAAGTGAGGGAGTTTTGTTCCAAGCCCCTCTCAAAATTGTCATAAGTAACATCTAATACATTATTTTTAAAGCTTTGAAATGAAGACTTTAAATGCTAAACAGCATTATAAACCTAATAATATAGATTGTATCATCATCAAACTAAGTTTAATGAACAAAAACATTTGCTAAACAGCATTATACACCTAATAAAACAATCACACAACACAGACTTCACTTGCATTTTCTTTCTATGCATTCCAATCTGGACTGAGTTATAGACAGGAAGATCTTGTTGCTTTGAAATCTGCTTGATAGCTCAGGTCTGGTTAAACTGATTAATTTCAGCTTGCTTGGCTTTGCTGCAACACAAGCGGACAGCTCCACCTACTGGCTATTTTAATAAATGCACTGCTTCTCAATGCTTTTCAATAGCAGTCACATGACTGGTAAAAAAAAGTTATTCTGAAACGGTGTAAATTGAACCGTTGTAAAACGAGGGCCACCTGTATGTCATTTTACACCACTTTCCAATTTACTTATATTATTTAATTTGCTTTGTTCTGTAGGTATACCTTTGTTGAAAAGCATACCTAGGTAGGCACAGGAGCTGGGAGCCAACTGGTGGCTGCACTTTTATTCCTCCTGTCATTGGCTTACTGATGTATTCCGTTATCTCCTAGTAATGCATTGCTGCTCCTTCAATAAAGGATATCACAAGAATGAAGAATTATTGATAATAGAAGTAAATTGGAAAGTTATTTAAAATGGTATGTTCTCTCAAACTAAACAATAATAAAAAATAAAAAAAAGTAGAAAATGTCTTTAAATTATTTTCTTCTCTACTCAATATTTGTTTAAAAATAACAGATGTTCTAATCTTGATGCAGGCAGGTGAGCATTGCCCATAATATGGTAGTAAAAAATATATATTTTCATATACGTTTAGGAGTTTAGAGGTGTTTGTTTCTTTTGAGTTTGTAAAATGTGGCTGAATTTTGCCCTTGCAGACACGTTAAAATTAGGATGAAGCACAGGAAAATCGTCTTTTTTCTTCTTGTTTGGCAATATGTAGTCGTTACCTAGCAAGCACACACTTGCACGTCCATAAAAGGGTTAACCGAGGTATAAATAAACCCACCCTATAATCAATGTTATATGTAGGTTACCAACACAACCAAAATGTGTGTGTGTACAATAACTGACATTTAAATATTATATAGAGGACACATCAATAGAGTTTGAGATGACTTAGGTGGTTGAGCTTAAATGCATTGTCAAAAATATGGTACTTCCGTCACCCTTTTTCTAATTATGGGGATATTGCATATATGTTTGCTGTCAATTGTCTGTAAAATCAGGCTAAATTTGCAGGAGTCTATTAAAGTTAGGATTGCGCGACGAAACTTGTTTTTTTTCCCCCCCTCTTTTTTTAATCTTTTATTTCCTCTCCTATAAAACGGATCTATATTAAGGCATATTTCATTTTAGAGACTTTTTGGTCACCTAATTAAGCCAAATTTTGACTGTGTTATGCAAACTTAATTTACATATTAAACAAAAAAAATGTAGTATATATTTTATACAGATCGCACAACCCAACAGACAATGAATCATTCAGAAGATTTTTATCAAAGAGTCCCTGGTGTAAGATACTAGAGATAGATGCATAAACATAGGCTGATATCCAGCTACAGGCAGGAATATTCATTCTGGGACACTTTATTATGTTTCAGTAACTCATTTGTTTTTGCTCCAGAGAATCGTTAAACATGGCCTCCAGCATCTGATTTGGTTAAAAAATATATATATATATAATTGGGATTGCCACACACTGCTAAAGGAGTTTGTAGCAAATCTTTATATTAAAGTGAAAGTAAAGTCAGTGTAATCATTATTAAAATGAAGGTAATGTTGGCTCTATTGCATTATTCCATTTTAAAACAGTCACAAAATGAATGCTACTTTCATTCATCAATTTTTTTTACTTTTCCATATTAACTTATCTCAGTTTTTATTGAGAATTTCCAGCGCTGTTAAATCAACCCGATATATATTTTTTTTCTTCTAGCCGGTCACGTTCTTGCAAAAGCCAATTGAAATTCTGTCCGTTAGGCGGCCGTCATTTCAAGTCACGGCACTACTTGACGATGTGCGCATGCGTTCCCATTATTTCTTCTCCCTTGTAAGAAAAGCTTGCTCCCGTTTTGCGCATGCGCAAGTGACGTTTTCTACTTACCATTCAATACACCAGCTTCTTGGACAAAATTGCAACAAAGATTGACCCCTGCTCTTTGAGTAACACAAGATTAGAGTAGAGTAAAGCATGTGCGTATTGTGCGCATGAGCATTAGGTTTCATACACGAGAACGCGCTTTTGAGATAAGTATAGAGCGGGAGGGACCGTTTTATACGTAAGAGTGTCAGAAAACAGGAAATTGTTGATGGGAGGAGTCAATAACGACAGAGTAAGCAAATATAAATCGTTTTTACTAAAATATGACATTAAGCAATGTTGCAAAAAAAAAAAAAAAAAAAAGTTACACTATTTAGGACATGTTGAAAAAAACGTCCAAACTTTACCTTCACTTTAACCAATGTAATATAGATTCAAAATAAAGGTTAGTTTAATTCATGGTTTTGTTTAGATCAACTTATAAAATAGTTTTTTTTATCTATTTTAGTTTGCCGAAGTCTATCGGCGTTCCTCTACCTGCAATAGAAATAAAAAAAAATCTAATACTGTGACAAATTCACCCGTATCCAACGGATTGGTTCCCATTGGCATCTAACTCGCTACGATAGCCGCACATGGCTTGTAATGCGCATGCGGCTAACTCAAAACTGTCTGTCTCTCCAAGCGCGTTCACGAAAGCCGCATGCGAATTAGGAAAGGAAATCCCCTAGCTATCGTCAAATTTCTTACACTGAGCGATTGATCATACCTATATTGCTGTCTATCTTGCTTATTTTCAGTAAGTATATATTTTAATGGGTTTTTTTTCATTTCTTCATTCATATAATATAAAACAGATATATATTTCTTACATATCATGATACTTTTTTTTTTGCAAAGAGTATATAAAGTAATTAGAAATAAATTAAATGTATAATTAAACATTATCAAATAGTTATATAGACATATATAATAGTTATCGAATATTGCATATAAGAATTTAAATGCATGGATAAAATATTTTATCAAATCGCATGCTTAGTTATGCATACGGCGGGTGGGACCACAAATATCAGTAAGAAACAGAAAGCCGGAACAAAGCGAGGGGGCGGAGGACACATCATAAAAGTAAGCTCGTAATTATATAAACATTAAAAATTCTGTACAATTAAAAAAAAAAAAAAAAAAAAAAAAGTTAGCAACTACAATGTTTGTTTGTATATTATACTAAAAATGTTTTCATATCTAGCAAAATTTACTTTAACTTTAAGCACATCATTCTATTGCTACACCTTAGTTGTGGGTAAGAGCCTAGTTTCCCAACTTGTGATACTTGTACCCTGACGGCACTTGTGCCATAGACAAGGGGTACTCCAGGGACTTGGAGCAGATTTAGAAAGGAGAACTAAAATAGATTAGGCAGTGAAACACATACATACACCTTTGCCTAGCTCTTAAAACTATGTTACTGGCTTTTATGTGTGACTGACAAACAGTATGAAGGGCCTATACAGATGTAATATTTTTTAATTATATGCAGTGTTCTCCCCTATTTAATGGGCACACCACCCAGCTTAGTTAACGGACCAAATATATATGGGGTAAAAAAATTACACTTTATTAACATGTATGCGAATAGACAAAAACAGTGAATCAGATACCAGTACGGAACTTAGGAGAAGGGTATATTTTACTTCCAAACTCCAAATATATCAATAACCCATAATTAGTGGGTGTGGCCTAGGGGGGGGATCATATGTGGTCGATATCAGCAGCCTAGCAAGCGGTTTTTACCTATACCGCAGTGGATACACTGTAACAGCATTTGGTACCAAAATAGTGTGACTGCTAGGGGGTTTAAATATTATAATAGCGGTATGGTGATTGTACTAATGTGCGATATGCTTGTACTATTTGGCCATTATCAGGGTAATTGATTATCCAAGTAAAAAGATATATACATAAACATTTACGCTTGCGATTTATCCCCTTAGCAAAATTTGTGAGACATTAACCTCTTAATAGTATATTGGAGGCATCTGTGAATATTTTATGTCTCAGTAGCTAACACTTATGTGCAGTGCTGTGTGCATTTGAGTATATGTGGAATTAACCTTTAGGAAATGAGCTAGAAATCGGCTGACTTTGTTCAATCAAAGAAGTACGCAGATAGGTCGACTTTGAGCGCATAGTTTGTCTGCACTGGAATATGAATAATATTGAAAAAAAACTTGTGAATGATACTGTGATACACAGACAGCCGTTCTATTAACTCCACCCATCCATTATATATAACGAGTATAGCTGAGTACCCACACTACCCCCAGGTCCACAAGGCCCTTATGTTTTTAATTTAGGATACTAATTATGGGATATTAATAAATATGGAGTTTGGAAGTAAAATATACCATTTTCCCAAGTTCCGTACTGGTATCTGATTCACTGTTTTTGTCTATTCGCATACATGTTAATAAAGTGTAATTTTTTAACCCATATATATTTGATAAGTTAGTGTCTAATTCAACACTTGGCCAGTAAAAGGGACAGTAAAGTCCAAAATTACCTTTCATGATTCAAATAGGGCATGTGATCCCACAAATCTCCTATAGTTCCCCTAATCTCCCTATAGTTAACGGACCACCCAGCTAAAATTAGAGCCATTTAAATTTAATTTTAGAGCCATTTACTTTTTTAATAAGGGAATATTTAATTTTAAAAAGGTTTGTTTTACACAATTATTTAACCCTTTCCAGTCCTATGTCAGAATATATCCGACAAAGGATTTTACCGCTTGCGGTCCAATGTCGGATATATTCCAACATTACTTTTTTCCAGACATGACAGCTGCTTGGTCATTGCACATGGGTGCAGAGGGGAGGGCGGAGTCTGTGTCGAGTGTTGAGAGTGGCGGGGATGCGCTTTCACTCTCGCGCAGCTTGTTGAGTTACTCTGTTGAGATGTACGCACCCTTGTTGATGTGGGCTCCCCTTGTGGGGGCTGCATACGGTGATCTCCAGTGTTGCACACTGCACACGTGGAGATGTGATCTCCTTGTGGACACTGCACTTGTGTTTGTGTGATCACCTTCTGCACACACACATCACCCTTAACAGATGGGATCCCCCACTGCACACACAGCACCCTATACATATATAACATCACTATGGATGGTGTGGGTGTGGGGGGAGCTCACAAGGCTATGAGATGTTCTGTGTGTGTTTGTGCCCATGCGCAGTTGCTAAGCAGCTGTTCTATCAGAACTAAACTAAGAAAATAGGTTTATAAAGAAAATAAACCTAAAAGTATGTGTTTTTTTTTCCCTAAAATTAACTAAGATCTGCTGGCGCACTAAGTTAAAATTAATAGGACCGGAAAGGGTTAATACATTTATTTTAAATGATGCAATTCATTTGTGGTTCGAATAGCTAAAGTAACATTTATAAATATAACAGAAAATGTTATATTATAAAGTATTACACTGCCCCCCCTCCCATCTACTTTATAATGCCACCCAATTTTGCCAGACAGGTGGAATTGTGAAATTGCAGGGTGGAACCGTATAATACTTTGCAATATTATAATATTTCTGTTATTTCTAAATGTTACTTAAGCTATACAAAGCACAAACTAATTGTATTACTTAAAGTGATTTCATTATAATCTGGACAACAAACAAACCAAAAAAGTTAATATTGTTTAATTGTAGCTTAATGTTAACTTAGATTTTATCCAGGTGGTCAGTAAAATCAGCTTGGTGGATTGTCCATTTAATAGGTCAGAGAGAGCGAAAATGTGTAAAACAATTAGGATTCAGGAAGAAGATTTTAGGAGCTGTTGCTTCCTAGCCCCTGGTTTATGTCAAAGCCCTGGGTTAGATAGAGATCCTCTGCAAATTCTTCCTCTCAGCCCTTTGGCACATGTTCCTGCCAATGCTTTTAGACTGGGGACAGCTTGTGCTCCCAGCATTAAGATTTCTCACATCCCTACTAACATGCCACTACCAGAGCACAGCTGTGTGCCACCGTCTGCCGACCTCATGCTAACAACCTCTAGGAGAGGAACGAGCCAAGCTGGCACTCAGCAGCGCAGACTGGAGGGAGGGTGAGGTGTGAATAGGAATGAAGTTACAGGATTACAATAATGCAGCTACAAAACTCTAAACAAGCAAACAAATAATCCACTGAACAACAAGCAGTTACAGCACATTTCAGCTATGCCAGTTGCACATTAGTGCACACACATCTAACCATGATACATGTATAATGTCAAGCAGCTACATATGCTAAACATACATAAGCCAGGAACACAAATAGAAAACTCTTTGTCTACTATATTGGCAACAGATGGACGTAGCAGAGACATAAGAGGTACTGAGGCAAGCCATTAATAAGGAGTTCACTGCATTTAAAAGAACACCCTTTTAAATGGGCTGGGCGCAGTTTCACATTAGAGAAAGGTTGATTTATGCTGCGGCCTCTTGCTTATGCAGTCATTTTATTCTCCAATACAGCAGTACACAACGTTCTAGAATAGGTGGCAGCGTCAACAGGCAATTTCAAATGATAAAATAAAGCTAAAAGGAGCCATTTGTAAACCATTTAATAAACACCTGATGGTGAAATGGAATCATTGGGAGTACACTAAAGGGGAGAATATTTATATAACAAATTATCATTAAATACACTTATATTAATTTACGCAATTAATTTGTACTGCGGATAGCTGAAAATGATATATTAGAAATTATTACACTGCCCACACATCTGGCTACTTCCTAATGCCACCCGGCTGGCACATTTTTCTGTGGAGAACACTATGCACACACACGGTTATAATTCTCACCATCTATGGAAGGGGCCTGATCTTGTGCCGCATACAGCATTTCCTTGAAGGCCTAGGGAGGAGAAAAAAAAAAAAAAAAAAGATAAAGTTATGAGTGGGAGGCAAATACTGGAAAATCTACATATAACAATATCTGTTAACACTTTAAAAAGGGACATGTAAGCAGGGGCGGCATTGCACAAGCATTCCTGGTGAAATGCTTGTGAAATGATTGATGCGGCCAGCGTATGCAGTAGAGCATCATGTCCGCTCGACATTTGTTAAAGGGACAGTATACACAAATTTTCATTTAAAAAAGGGACAGTCAACACCAGAATTATTGTTGTTTTAAAAAGATAGATAATCCCTTTATTACCCATTCCCCAGTTTTGCACAACCAACACTGTTATATTAATACACTTTTTACCTCTGTGATTACCTTGTATCTAAGCCTCTTCTGACAGCCCCCTGATCACATGACTTATCTATTGACTTGCATTTTAGCCAATTATTGCAGTGTGCCACAAGCGTGATCACAATGTTATCTATATGGCTCACATGAACTAGCTTTTTTGGACTTGACTGTCCCTTTAAATGCATGTAATAGACACTACTATAATAATATGCACAGATACGGATATAAAAATACAGTATATAACTTTTTTTTTTTAAAAAAAAAAAAAAACTTACTTAGAAGCTCCAAATTTAGCACTGTTGATGAGATTAACCTGGGACACCCACTGAAAGGGGCAGAAAGCAGAGCCCTCCTTCCCCCTACCATGCATATGAAAAAACCCATTAAACAACATAAGCAATCTGATGTCTGTATACATCAGTATACATCTAAAACAGTGGGGCTTGGTAAGGTGTCTGAAAATCAGCACAAGGTTATTTAAAAATAAACAAAAACTATACATTATTACAAACACACTACCAGATGGGCTATATAAACGGATCATCTATAAAACATTTATGCAAAGAAAAATGTAGTGTACGATGTCCCTTTAACTAACGATTCCTAATATCTAATAGAATCAAAGACCCTCAGCCATCTATTCCTCTCACTAACCTATGCTTTGTCTGACACATTTATGTCTGGGCAATCTAAAACAAACCATGAGCTACCAACTCTGCCTCAAACGAACAGTTATACTGCACCAAAAACCCTCATCACACACCACATACTCCACACTGATATTATCCAGGTGACCCAAGTCATGGTCCTCGACGCCCCAACTCAGACTGACGATTTAGAGATGTTTGGGTGCATGGAGATGTATGTAAAATAATTCAAACCGTTAGTAGCCAGAACTAATATTGCTGGTTTATGTAATGTCTATGAAACTGTCAAATATGACCTATAACAGCCTGTCCAGCTAAGCTGTTATACACACGGGTTGCGACCCATTACTGTGGTGTGTGTGTGTAGTGCCACTTTGCAAAATATTCCAGCTATTCTGTTGGGGAGAGAGAGAAGAAAAAGAGAGAGAGAGAGAAGAAAAAGAAAGAGAGAGAAGAAAAAGAAAGAAAGAGAGAGAAGAAAAAGAAAGAAAGAGAGAGAAGAAAAAGAAAGAGAGAGAGAAGAAAGAGAAAGAGAGAGAGAAGAAAGAGAGAGAGAAGAAAGAGAGAGAGAAGAAAAAGAGAGAGAAGAAAAAGAGAGAGAAGAAAAAGAGAGAGAGAGAGAAGAAAAAGAAAGAGAGAGAGAAGAAAAAGAAAGAGAGAAGAAAAAGAAAGAGAGAGAGAAGAAAAAGAAAGAGAGAGAGAAGAAAAAGAAAGAGAGAGAGAAGAAAAAGAAAGAGAGAGAGAAGAAAAAGAAAGAGAGAGAGAAGAAAAAGAAAGAGAGAGAGAAGAAAAAGAGAGAGAGAGAGAAGAAAAAGAGAGAGAGAGACGAGAAAGAAAGAGAGAGAGAAGAAAAAGAAAGAGAGAGAGAAGAAAAAAAGAGAGAGAGAGAGAAGAGAAAGAGAGAGAGAAGAAAAAAAGAGAGAGAGAGAAGAAAAAAAGAGAGAGAGAGAAGAAAAAGAGAGAGAGAGAGAAGAAAAAGAGAGAGAGAGAAGAAAAAGAAAGAGAGAGAGAGAGAGAGAGAGAGAGAGAGAGAGAGAGAGAGAGAGAGAGAGAGAGAGAGAGAGAGAGAGAGAGAGAGAGAGAGAGAGAAGAAAAAGAAAGAGAGAAAAGAAAGAGAAAAGAAAGAAAGAGAGAAAAGAAAGAGAAAAGAAAGAAAGAGAGAAAAGAAAGAAAGAGAGAAAAGAAAGAGAGAAAAGAAAGAGAAAAGAAAGAGAGAAAAGAAAGAAAGAGAGAAAAGAAAGAAAGAAAGAGAGAAAAGAAAGAGAAAAGAAAGAAAGAGAGAAAAGAAAGAGAAAAGAAAGAAAGAGAGAAAAGAAAGAGAAAAGAAAGAGAAAAGAAAGAAAGAGAGAAAAGAAAGAGAAAAGAAAGAAAGAGAGAAAAGAAAGAGAGAAAAGAAAGAAAGAGAGAAAAGAAAGAGAGAAAAGAAAGAGAGAAAAGAAAGAAAGAGAGAAAAGAAAGAAAGAGAGAAAAGAAAGAAAGAGAGAAAAGAAAAAGAAAAGAAAGAAAGAGAAAAGAAAGAAAGAGAAAAGAAAGAAAGAGAAAAGAAATAGATAAAAGAAAGAGAGAAAATAAAGAAAGAGATAAAAGAAAGAAAGAGAGAAAAGAAAGAAAGAGAGAAAAGAAAGAAAGAGAGAAAAGAAAGAAAGAGAGAAAAGAAAGAAAGAGAGAAAAGAAAGAAAGAGAGAAAAGAAAGAAAGAGAGAAAAGAAAGAAAGAGAGAAAAGAAAGAAAGAGAGAAAAGAAAGAAAGAGAAAAAAGAAAGAGAAAAAAGAAAGAAAGAGAAAAAAGAAAGAAAGAGAGAAAAGAAAGAAAGAGAAAAGAAAAAAAGAAGAAAAGAAAGAAAGAAAGAAAGAAAGAGAGAAAAGAAAGGAAGAAACAGAATTTATGTTTACCTGATAAATTACTTTCTCCAACGGTGTGTCCGGTCCACGGCGTCATCCTTACTTGTGGGATATTCTCTTCCCCAACAGGAAATGGCAAAGAGCCCAGCAAAGCTGGTCACATGATCCCTCCTAGGCTCCGCCTTCCCCAGTCATTCGACCGACGTAAAGGAGGAAAATTTGCATAGGAGAAACCATATGATACCGTGGTGACTGTAGTTAAAGAAAATAAATTATCAGACCTGATTAAAAAACCAGGGCGGGCCGTGGACCGGACACACCGTTGGAGAAAGTAATTTATCAGGTAAACATAAATTCTGTTTTCTCCAACATAGGTGTGTCCGGTCCACGGCGTCATCCTTACTTGTGGGAACCAATACCAAAGCTTTAGGACACGGATGAAGGGAGGGAGCAAATCAGGTCACCTAGATGGAAGGCACCACGGCTTGCAAAACCTTTCTCCCAAAAAAAGCCTCAGAAGAAGCAAAAGTATCAAACTTGTAAAATTTAGTAAAAGTGTGCAGTGAAGACCAAGTCGCTGCCTTACATATCTGATCAACAGAAGCCTCGTTCTTGAAGGCCCATGTGGAAGCCACAGCCCTAGTGGAATGAGCTGTGATTCTGTCAGGAGGCTGCCGTCCGGCAGTCTCGTAAGCCAATCTGATGATGCTTTTAATCCAAGAGAGAGGTAGAAGTTGCTTTTTGACCTCTCCTTTTACCAGAATAAACAACAAACAAGGAAGATGTTTGTCTAAAATCCTTTGTAGCATCTAAATAGAATTTTAGAGCACGAACAACATCCAAATTGTGCAACAGACGTTCCTTCTTTGAAACTGGATTCGGACACAAAGAAGGTACGACTATCTCCTGGTTAATGTTTTTGTTAGAAACAACTTTCGGAAGAAAACCAGGTTTAGTACGTAAAACCACCTTATCTGCATGGAACACCAGATAAGGAGGAGAACACTGCAGAGCAGATAATTCTGAAACTCTTCTAGCAGAAGAAATTGCAACCAAAAACAAAACTTTCCAAGATAATAACTTAATATCAACGGAATGTAAGGGTTCAAACGGAACCCCCTGAAGAACTGAAAGAACTAAATTGAGACTCCAAGGAGGAGTCAAAGGTTTGTAAACAGGCTTGATTCTAACCAGAGCCTGAACAAAGGCTTGAACATCTGGCACAGCTGCCAGCTTTTTGTGAAGTAACACAGACAAGGCAGAAATCTGTCCCTTCAAGGAACTTGCAGATAATCCTTTCTCCAAACCTTCTTGAAGAAAGGATAGAATCTTAGGAATTTTTACCTTGTCCCAAGGGAATCCTTTAGATTCACACCAACAGATATATTTTTTCCATATTTTGTGGTAAATTTTTCTAGTTACAGGCTTTCTGGCCTGAACAAGAGTATCAATGACAGAATCTGAGAATCCTCGCTTTGATAAGATCAAGCGTTCAATCTCCAAGCAGTCAGTTGGAGTGAGACCAGATTCGGATGTTCGAACGGACCTTGAACAAGAAGGTCTCGTCTCAAAGGTAGCTTCCATGGTGGAGCCGATGACATATTCACCAGGTCTGCATACCAAGTCCTGCGTGGCCACGCAGGAGCTATCAAGATCACCGATGCCCTCTCCTGCTTGATCCTGGCTACTAGCCTGGGGATGAGAGGAAACGGCGGGAATACCTAAGCTAGTTTGAAGGTCCAAGGTGCTACTAGTGCATCTACTAGAGTCGCCTTGGGATCCCTGGATCTGGACCCGTAGCAAGGAACCTTGAAGTTCTGACGAGAGGCCATCAGATCCATGTCTGGAATGCCCCACAGTTGAGTAATTTGGGCAAAGATTTCCGGATGGAGTTCCCACTCCCCCGGATGAAATGTCTGACGACTCAGAAAATCCGCTTCCCAATTTTCCACTCCTGGGATGTGGATTGCAGACAAGTGGCAGGAGTGAGTCTCCGCCCATTGAATGATTTTGGTCACTTCTTCCATCGCCAGGGAACTCCTTGTTCCCCCCTGATGGTTGATGTACGCAACAGTTGTCATGTTGTCTGATTGAAACCGTATGAACTTGGCCTTTGCTAGCTGAGGCCAAGCCTTGAGAGCATTGAATATCGCTCTCAGTTCCTGAATATTTATCGGTAGAAGAGATTCTTCCCGAGACCAAAGACCCTGAGCTTTCAGGGGTCCCCAGACCGCGCCCCAGCCCACCAGACTGGCGTCGGTCGTGACAATTACCCACTCTGGTCTGCGGAAGCTCATCCCCTGTGACAGGTTGTCCAGGGACAGCCACCAACGGAGTGAATCTCTGGTCCTCTGATTTACTTGTATCGTCGGAGACAAGTCTGTATAGTCCCCATTCCACTGACTGAGCATGCACAGTTGTAATGGTCTTAGATGAATGCGCGCAAAAGGAACTATGTCCATTGCCGCTACCATCAAACCTATTACTTCCATGCACTGCGCTATGGAAGGAAGAGGAACAGAATGAAGTATTTGACAAGAGTTCAGAAGTTTTGTTTTTCTGGCCTCTGTCAGAAAAATCCTCATTTCTAAGGAGTCTATTATTGTTCCCAAGAAGGGAACCCTTGTTGACGGAGATAGAGAACTCTTTTCTACGTTCACTTTCCATCCGTGAGATCTGAGAAAGGCCAAGACAATGTCCGTGTGAGCCTTTGCTTGAGGAAGGGACGACGCTTGAATCAGAATGTCGTCCAAGTAAGGTACTACTGCAATGCCCCTTGGTCTTAGCACCGCTAGAAGGGACCCTAGTACCTTTGTGAAAATCCTTGGAGCAGTGGCTAATCCGAACGGAAGTGCCACAAACTGGTAATGCTTGTCCAGGAATGCGAACCTTAGGAACCGATGATGTTCCTTGTGGATAGGAATATGTAGATACGCATCCTTTAAATCCACCGTGGTCATGAATTGACCTTCCTGGATGGAAGGAAGAATTGTTCGAATGGTTTCCATTTTGAACGATGGAACCTTGAGAAACTTGTTTAGGATCTTGAGATCTAAGATTGGTCTGAACGTTCCCTCTTTTTTGGGAACTACGAACAGATTGGAGTAGAACCCCATCCCTTGTTCTCCTAATGGAACAGGATGAATCACTCCCATTTTTAACAGGTCTTCTACACAATGCAAGAATGCCTGTTTTTTTATGTGGTCTGAAGACAATTGAGACCTGTGGAACCTCCCCCTTGGGGGAAGCCCCTTGAATTCCAGAAGATAACCTTGGGAGACTATTTCTAGCGCCCAAGGATCCAGAACATCTCTTGCCCAAGCCTGAGCGAAGAGAGAGAGTCTGCCCCCCACCAGATCCGGTCCCGGATCGGGGGCCAACATCTCATGCTGTCTTGGTAGCAGTGGCAGGTTTCTTGGCCTGCTTTCCTTTGTTCCAGCCTTGCATTGGTCTCCAGGCTGGTTTGGCTTGAGAAGTATTACCCTCCTGCTTAGAGGACGTAGCACTTGGGGCTGGTCCGTTTCTGCGAAAGGGACGAAAATTAGGTTTATTTTTGGCCTTGAAAGACCTATCCTGAGGAAGGGCGTGGCCCTTGCCCCCAGTGATATCAGAGATAATCTCTTTCAAGTCAGGGCCAAACAGCGTTTTCCCCTTGAAAGGAATGTTAAGCAATTTGTTCTTGGAAGACGCATCCGCTGACCAAGATTTTAACCAAAGCGCTCTGTGCGCCACAATAGCAAACCCAGAATTTTTCGCCGCTAACCTAGCCAATTGCAAAGTGGCGTCTAGGGTGAAAGAATTAGCCAATTTGAGAGCACGAATTCTGTCCATAATCTCCTCATAAGAAGAAGAATTATTATTTATCGCCTTTTCTAGCTCATCGAACCAGAAACACGCGGCTGTAGTGACAGGGACAATGCATGAAATTGGTTGTAGAAGGTAACCTTGCTGAACAAACATCTTTTTAAGCAAACCTTCTAATTTTTTATCCATAGGATCTTTGAAAGCACAACTATCTTCTATGGGTACAGTGGTGCGTTTGTTTAGAGTAGAAACCGCCCCCTCGACCTTGGGGACTGTCTGCCATAAGTCCTTTCTGGGGTCGACCATAGGAAACAATTTTTTAAATATGGGGGGAGGGACGAAAGGTATACCGGGCCTTTCCCATTCTTTATTTACAATGTCCGCCACCCGCTTGGGTATAGGAAAAGCTTCGGGGGGCCCCGGGACCTCTAGGAACTTGTCCATTTTACATAGTTTCTCTGGAATGACCAAATTCTCACAATCATCCAGAGTGGATAACACCTCCTTAAGCAGAGCGCGGAGATGTTCCAACTTAAATTGAAATGAAATCACATCAGGTTCAGCTTGTTGAGAAATTTTCCCTGAATCTGAAATTTCTCCCTCAGACAAAACCTCCCTGGCCCCCTCAGACTGGTGTAGGGGCCCTTCAGAACCAATATCATCAGCGTCCTCATGCTCTTCAGTATTTTCTAAAACAGAGCAGTCGCGCTTTCGCTGATAAGTGGGCATTTTGGCTAAAATGTTTTTGATAGAATTATCCATTACAGCCGTTAATTGTTGCATAGTAAGGAGTATTGGCGCGCTAGATGTACTAGGGGCCTCCTGTGTGGGCAAGACTGGTGTAGACGAAGGAGGGGATGATGCAGTACCATGCTTACTCCCCTCACTTGAGGAATCATCTTGGGCATCATTTTCTCTAAATTTTGTGTCACATAAATCACATCTATTTAAATGAGAAGGAACCTTGGCTTCCCCACATTCAGAACACAGTCTATCTGGTAGTTCAGACATGTTAAACAGGCATAAACTTGATAACAAAGTACAAAAAACGTTTTAAAATAAAACCGTTACTGTCACTTTAAATTTTAAACTGAACACACTTTATTACTGCAATTGCGAAAAAGTATGAAGGAATTGTTCAAAATTCACCAAAATTTCACCACAGTGTCTTAAAGCCTTAAAAGTATTGCACACCAAATTTGGAAGCTTTAACCCTTAAAATAACGGAACCGGAGCCGTTTTTTTTTATTTAACCCCTTTACAGTCCCTGGTATCTGCTTTGCTGAGACCCAACCAAGCCCAAAGGGGAATACGATACCAAATGACGCCTTCAGAAAGTCTTTTCTATGTATCAGAGCTCCTCACACATGCATCTGCATGTCATGCTTCTCAAAAACAAGTGCGCAATACAGGCGCGAAAATGAGACTCTGCCTATGATTAGGGAAAGGTCCTAGAGAATAAGGTGTCCAATACAGTGCCTGCCGGTTATTTTACAAAATTCCCAAGATTAAAATAATTCCTCAAGGCTATGGAGTATAAAATATGTTTATATATAAATCGATTTAGCCCAGAAAAACAGAATTTATGTTTACCTGATAAATTTCTTTCTCCAACGGTGTGTCCGGTCCACGGCGTCATCCTTACTTGTGGGATATTCTCTTCCCCAACAGGAAATGGCAAAGAGCCCAGCAAAGCTGGTCACATGATCCCTCCTAGGCTCCGCCTACCCCAGTCATTCGACCGACGTTAAGGAGGAATATTAGCATAGGAGAAACCATATGGTACCGTGGTGACTGTAGTTAAAGAAAATAAAATATCAGACCTGATTAAAAAAACCAGGGCGGGCCGTGGACCGGACACACCGTTGGAGAAAGAAATTTATCAGGTAAACATAAATTCTGTTTTCTCCAACATAGGTGTGTCCGGTCCACGGCGTCATCCTTACTTGTGGGAACCAATACCAAAGCTTTAGGACACGGATGAAGGGAGGGAGCAAATCAGGTCACCTAAATGGAAGGCACCACGGCTTGCAAAACCTTTCTCCCAAAAATAGCCTCAGAAGAAGCAAAAGTATCAAACTTGTAAAATTTGGTAAAAGTGTGCAGTGAAGACCAAGTCGCTGCCCTACATATCTGATCAACAGAAGCCTCGTTCTTGAAGGCCCATGTGGAAGCCACAGCCCTAGTGGAATGAGCTGTGATTCTTTCGGGAGGCTGCCGTCCGGCAGTCTCGTAAGCCAATCTGATGATGCTTTTAATCCAAAAAGAGAGAGAGGTAGAAGTTGCTTTTTGACCTCTCCTTTTACCTGAATAAACAACAAACAAGGAAGATGTTTGTCTAAAATCCTTTGTAGCATCTAAATAGAATTTTAGAGCGCGAACAACATCCAAATTGTGCAACAAACGTTCCTTCTTTGAAACTGGTTTTGGACACAGAGAAGGTACGATAATCTCCTGGTTAATGTTTTTGTTAGAAACAACTTTTGGAAGAAAACCAGGTTTAGTACGTAAAACCACCTTATCTGCATGGAACACCAGATAAGGAGGAGAACACTGCAGAGCAGATAATTCTGAGACTCTTCTAGCAGAAGAAATCGCAACTAAAAACAAAACTTTCCAAGATAATAACTTAATATCAACGGAATGTAAGGGTTCAAAGGGAACCCCCTGAAGAACTGAAAGAACTAAATTGAGACTCCAAGGAGGAGTCAAAGGTTTGTAAACAGGCTTGATTCTAACCAAAGCCTGAACAAAGGCTTGAACATCTGGCACAGCTGCCAGCTTTTTGTGAAGTAATACCGACAAGGCAGAAATCTGTCCCTTCAGGGAACTTGCAGATAATCCTTTTTCCAATCCTTCTTGAAGGAAGGATAGAATCCTAGGAATCTTAACCTTGTCCCAAGGGAATCCTTTAGATTCACACCAACAGATATATTTTTTCCAAATTTTGTGGTAAATCTTTCTAGTCACAGGCTTTCTGGCCTGAACAAGAGTATCGATCACAGAATCTGAGAATCCTCGCTTCGATAAAATCAAGCGTTCAATCTCCAAGCAGTCAGCTGGAGTGAAACCAGATTCGGATGTTCGAACGGACCCTGAACAAGAAGGTCTCGTCTCAAAGGTAGCTTCCAAGGTGGAGCCGATGACATATTCACCAGATCTGCATACCAAGTCCTGCGTGGCCACGCAGGAGCTATCAAGATCACCGACGCCCTCTCCTGCTTGATCCTGGCTATCAGCCTGGGGATGAGAGGAAATGGCGGGAACACATAAGCTAGTTTGAAGGTCCAAGGTGCTACTAGTGCATCCACTAGAGCCGCCTTGGGATCCCTGGATCTGGCCCCGTAGCAAGGAACTTTGAAGTTCTGACGAGAGGCCATCAGATCCATGTCTGGAATGCCCCACAGGTGAGTGACTTGGGCAAAGATTTCCGGATGGAGTTCCCACTCCCCCGGATGCAATGTCTGACGACTCAGAAAATCCGCTTCCCAATTTTCCACTCCTGGGATGTGGATAGCAGACAGGTGGCAGGAGTGAGACTCCGCCCAAAGAATAATTTTGGTTACTTCTTCCATCGCTAGGGAACTCCTTGTTCCCCCCTGATGGTTGATGTACGCAACAGTCGTCATGTTGTCTGATTGAAACCGTATGAACCTGGTCCTCGCAAGCTGGGGCCAGGCCTGGAGCACATTGAATATCGCTCTCAGTTCCAGAATATTTATCGGTAGAAGAGATTCTTCCCGAGACCAAAGACCCTGAGCTTTCAGGGATCCCCAGACCGCGCCCCAGCCTATCAGACTGGCGTCGGTCGTGACAATGACCCACTCTGGTCTGTGGAACATCATCCCTTGAGACAGATTGTCCAGGGACAGCCACCAACGGAGTGAGTCTCTGGTCCTCTGATTTACTTGTATCTTCGGAGACAAGTCTGTATAGTCCCCATTCCACTGACTGAGCATGCACAGTTGTAATGGTCTTAGATGAATGCGCGCAAAAGGAACTATGTCCATCGCCGCCACCATCAACCCGATCACTTCCATGCACTGAGCTATGGAAGGAAAAGGAACGGAATGAAGTATCCGACAAGAGTCCAGAAGCTTTGTTTTTCTGGCCTCTGTTAGAAAGATCCTCATTTCTAAGGAGTCTATAATTGTTCCCAAGAAGGGAACCCTTGTTGACGGGGATAGAGAACTCTTTTCCACGTTCACTTTCCAGCCGTGAGATCTGAGAAAGGCCAGGACAATGTCCGTGTGAGCCTTTGCTTGAGGAAGGGACGATGCTTGAATCAGAATGTCGTCCAGGTAAGGTACTACTGCAATGCCCCTTGGTCTTAGCACCGCTAGAAGGGACCCTAGTACCTTTGTGAAAATCCTTGGAGCAGTGGCTAATCCGAAAGGAAGCGCCACAAACTGGTAATGTTTGTCCAGGAATGCAAACCTTAGGAACCGATGATGTTCCTTGTGGATAGGAATATGTAGATACGCATCCTTTAAATCCACCGTGGTCATAAATTGACCTTCCTGGATGGAAGGAAGGATAGTTCGAATGGTTTCCATCTTGAACGATGGGACCTTGAGAAATTTGTTTAAGATCTTGAGATCTAGGATTGGTCTGAACGTTCCCTCTTTTTTGGGAACTATGAACAGATTGGAGTAGAACCCCATCCCTTGTTCTCTTAATGGAACAGGATGAATCACTCCCATTTTTAACAGGTCTTCTACACAATGTAAGAACGCCTGTCTTTTTATGTGGTCTGAAGACAACTGCGACTTGTGGAACCTCCCCCTTGGGGGAAGTCCCTTGAATTCCAGAAGATAACCCTGGGAGACTATTTCTAGCGCCCAAGGATCCAGAACATCTCTTGCCCAAGCCTGAGCGAAGAGAGAGAGTCTGCCCCCCACCAGATCCGGTCCCGGATCGGGGGCCAATATTTCATGCTGTCTTGGTAGCAGTGGCAGGTTTCTTGGCCTGCTTTCCCTTGTTCCAGCCTTGCATTGGTCTCCAAGCTGGCTTGGCCTGAGAAGTATTACCCTCTTGCTTAGAGGACGTAGCACCTTGGGCTGGTCCGTTTTTACGAAAGGGACGAAAATTAGGTCTATTTTTTGCCTTGAAGGGCCGATCCTGAGGAAGGGCGTGGCCCTTACCCCCAGTGATATCAGAGATAATCTCTTTCAAGTCAGGACCAAACAGCGTTTTCCCCTTGAAAGGAATGTTTAGTAGCTTGTTCTTGGAAGACGCATCAGCCGACCAAGATTTCAACCAAAGCGCTCTGCGCGCCACAATAGCAAACCCAGAGTTCTTAGCCGCTAACTTAGCCAATTGCAAAGAGGCGTCTAGAGTGAAAGAATTAGCCAATTTGAGAGCATTGATTCTGTCCATAATCTCCTCATAAGGAGGAGAGTCACTATCGAGCACCTTAAGCAGTTCATCAAACCAGAAATATGCGGCTGTAGTGACAGGGACAATGCATGAAATGGGTTGTAGAAGGTAACCCTGCTGAACAAACATCTTTTTAAGCAAACCTTCTAATTTTTTATCCATAGGATCTTTGAAAGCACAACTATCCTCTATGGGAATAGTGGTGCGTTTGTTTAAAGTAGAAACCGCTCCCTCGACCTTGGGGACTGACTGCCATAAGTCCTTTCTGGGGTCGACCATAGGAAACAATTTTTTAAATATGGGGGGAGGGACGAAAGGAATACCGGGCCTTTCCCATTCTTTATTAACAATGTCCGCCACCCGCTTGGGTATAGGAAAAGCTTCTGGGAGCCCCGGCACCTCTAGGAACTTGTCCATTTTACATAGTTTCTCTGGGATGACTAAATTTTCACAATCATCCAGAGTGGATAATACCTCCTTAAGCAAAATGCGGAGATGTTCCAATTTAAATTTAAATGTAATCACATCAGATTCAGCCTGCTGAGAAATGTTCCCTAAATCAGTAATTTCTCCCTCAGACAAAACCTCCCTGGCCCCCTCAGATTGGGTTAGGGGCCCTTCAGAGATATTAATATCAGCGTCGTCATGCTCTTCAGTAACTAAAACAGAGCAGCCACGCTTACGCTGACAAGGGTTCATTTTGGCTAAAATGTTTTTGACAGAATTATCCATTACAGCCGTTAATTGTTGCATAGTAAGGAGTATTGGCGCGCTAGATGTACTAGGGGCCTCCTGAGTGGGCAAGACTCGTGTAGACGAAGGAGGGAATGATGCAGTACCATGCTTACTCCCCTCACTTGAGGAATCATCTTGGGCATCATTGTCATTATCACATAAATCACATTTATTTAAATGAATAGGAATTCTGGCTTCCCCACATTCAGAACACAGTCTATCTGGTAGTTCAGACATGTTAAACAGGCATAAACTTGATCAGAAAGTACAAAAAACGTTTTAAAATAAAACCGTTACTGTCACTTTAAATTTTAAACTGAACACACTTTATTACTGCAATTGCGAAAAAACATGAAGGAATTGTTCAAAATTCACCAAATTTTCACCACAGCGTCTTAAAGCCTTGAAAATATTGCACACCAATTTTGGAAGCTTTAACCCTTAAAATAACGGAACCGGAGCCGTTTTAAGCTTTAAACCCCTTTACAGTCCCTGGTATCTGCTTTGCTGAGACCCAACCAAACCCAAAGGGGAATACGATACCAAATGACGCCTTCAGAAGTCTTTTATCAGTATCAGAGCTCCTCTCACATGCGACTGCATGCCATGCCTCTCAAAAACAAGTGCGCAACACCGGCGCGAAAATGAGACTCTGCCTATGCTTTGGGAAAGCCCCTAAAGAATAAGGTGTCTAAAACAGTGCCTGCCGATATTATTAAATCAAAATACCCAGAATAAATGATTCCTCAAGGCTAAATAAGTGTTAATATCAATCGATTTAGCCCAAAAAAAGTCTACAGTTTAAATAAGCCCTTGTGAAGCCCTTATTTACAATCGTAATAAACATGGCTTACCGGATCCCATAGGGAAAATGACAGCTTCCAGCATTACATCGTCTTGTTAGAATGTGTCATACCTCAAGCAGCAAGAGACTGCAAAACTGTTCCCCCAACTGAAGTTAATTGCTCTCAACAGTCCTGTGTGGAACAGCCATGGATTTTAGTTACGGTTGCTAAAATCATTTTCCTCATACAAACAGAATTCTTCATCTCTTTTCTGTTTCTGAGTAAATAGTACGTACCAGCACTATTTGAAAATAACAAACTCTTGATTGAATAATGAAAAACTACAGTTAAACACTAAAAAACTCTAAGCCATCTCCGTGGAGATGTTGCCTGTACAACGGCAAAGAGAATGACTGGGGTAGGCGGAGCCTAGGAGGGATCATGTGACCAGCTTTGCTGGGCTCTTTGCCATTTCCTGTTGGGGAAGAGAATATCCCACAAGTAAGGATGACGCCGTGGACCGGACACACCTATGTTGGAGAAATGTCTACAGTCTTAAAAAGCCCTTGTGAAGCCCTTTTTTTCTGTCTGTAATAAAAATGGCTTACCGGATCCCATAGGGAAAATGACAGCTTCCAGCATTACATCGTCTTGCTAGAATGTGTCATACCTCAAGCAGCAAAAGTCTGCTCACTGTTCCCCCAACTGAAGTTAATTCCTCTCAACAGTCCTGTGTGGAAACAGCCATCGATTTTAGTAACGGTTGCTAAAATCATTTTCCTCTTACAAACAGAAATCTTCATCTCTTTTCTGTTTCAGAGTAAATAGTACATACCAGCACTATTTTAAAATAACAAACTCTTGATTGAATAATAAAAACTACAGTTAAACACTAAAAAACTCTAAGCCATCTCCGTGGAGATGTTGCCTGTACAACGGCAAAGAGAATGACGGGGAAGGCGGAGCCTAGGAGGGATCATGTGACCAGCTTTGCTGGGCTCTTTGCCATTTCCTGTTGGGGAAGAGAATATCCCACAAGTAAGGATGACGCCGTGGACCGGACACACCTATGTTGGAGAAAAAGAAAGAAAGAAAGAGAGAAAAGAAAGAAAGAGAGAAAAGAAAGAAAGAGAGAAAAGAAAGAAAGAGAGAAAAGAAAGAAAGAGAGAAAAGAAAGAAAGAGAGAAAAGAAAGAAAGAGAGAAAAGAAAGAAAGAGAGAAAAGAAAGAAAGAGAGAAAAGAAAGAAAGAGAGAAAAGAAAGAAAGAGAGAAAAGAAAGAAAGAGAGAAAAGAAAGAAAGAGAGAAAAGAAAGAGAGAGAAAAGAAAGAAAGAGAGAAAAGAAAGAGAGAGAGAAAAGAAAGAAAGAGAGAAAAGAAAGAAAGAGAAAAGAAAGAGAGAGAAAAGAAAGAGAGAGAAAAGAAAGAAAGAGAAAAGAAAGAGAGAGAAAAGAAAGAAAGAGAGAAAAGAAAGAAAGAGAGAAAAGAAAGAAAGAGAGAAAAGAAAGAGAGAGAGAAAAGAAAGAAAGAGAGAAAAGAAAGAAAGAGAGAAAAGAAAGAAAGAGAGAAAAGAAAGAAAGAGAGAAAAGAAAGAAAGAGAGAAAAGAAAGAGAGAGAGAAAAGAAAGAGAGAGAGAAAAGAAAGAGAGAGAGAAAAGAAAGAGAGAAAAGAAAGAGAGAAAAGAAAGAGAGAGAGAAAAGAAAGAAAGAGAGAAAAGAAAGAAAGAGAGAAAAGAAAGAGAGAGAGAAAAGAAAGAGAGAGAGAAAAGAAAGAGAGAGAGAAAAGAAAGAAAGAGAGAAAAGAAAGAGAGAGAGAAAAGAAAGAGAGAGAGAAAAGAAAGAAAGAGAGAAAAGAAAGAAAGAGAGAAAAGAAAGAGAGAAAAGAAAGAGAGAGAGAAAAGAAAGAAAGAGAGAAAAGAAAGAAAGAGAGAAAAGAGAGAGAAAAGAAAGAAAGAGAGAAAAGAAAGAAAGAGAGAAAAGAAAGAAAGAGAGAAAAGAAAGAAAGAGAGAAAAGAAAGAAAGAGAGAAAAGAAAGAAAGAGAGAAAAGAAAGAAAGAGAGAAAAGAAAGAAAGAGAGAAAAGAAAGAAAGAGAGAAAAGAAAGAAAGAGAGAAAAGAAAGAAAGAGAGAAAAGAAAGAAAGAGAGAAAAGAAAGAAAGAGAAAAGAAAGAAAGAGAAAAGAAAGAGAGAAGAAAAAGAAAGAGAGAGAGAAAAGAAAGAAAGAGAGAAAAGAAAGAAAGAGAGAAAAGAAAGAAAGAGAGAAAAGAAAGAAAGAGAGAAAAGAGAGAGAAAAGAAAGAAAGAGAGAAAAGAAAGAAAGAGAGAAAAGAAAGAAAGAGAGAAAAGAAAGAAAGAGAGAAAAGAAAGAAAGAGAGAAAAGAAAGAAAGAGAGAAAAGAAAGAAAGAGAGAAAAGAAAGAAAGAGAGAAAAGAAAGAAAGAGAAAAGAAAGAAAGAGAAAAGAAAGAGAGAAGAAAAGAAAGAAAGAGAGAAAAGAAAGAAAGAGAGAATAGAAAGAAAGAGAGAAAAGAAAGAAAGAGAGAAAAGAAAGAAAGAGGAAAGAAAGAAAGAGAAAAGAAAGAAAGAGAGAGAGAAGAAAGAGAGAAGAGAGAAAGAGAGAGAGTGTGTGGTGTAAGAGAGAGAGTGTGTGGTGCCACTTTGCAAAATATTCCAGCTATTCTGTTGTATATTACTTCAGAAATGTTCAGACCAAGCATAAAAATAGGGTCACAAAGGTATGTGGCATCACAACACTGGGTCTTGGGGGGGGGGGGGGAAGTTTAAAGAACCCTGTTCTAGATAAGGATCTGTCTGAAGAGCAGCCCATGTGTCAATAGTCAGCCATAGCCTCATATTAAGCAGCAATAGAATGCACTGTGACACAGACTATGCAATCTGCATGTATCACCTTAGTGGGGTTAAACACAATGACAGATAGAGATTTTGTTTTTCACTAGAAAGCTGCTGTAGTTATGTAATGGATTTGCTATTAGAATCCATCTATTCGTGTCTCTTTAAATAAAAATGATGCTCTTTTTTGTTCCGCTCGGTGTACCATGTCAATCCAAGCAAAAGCCGCACGTTATTGATGGCTTTTTGTGAGTCTTGCAGTGAAGTCAATTCTTCTGCACAATAAATCAAACTCTAAGAAACACAGAAGGCTTTTGCATTTGTGGAATTTGTTTTTTGGATGTAAACGTGGTTTTAAAGCAGGAACAATCACCTCCCAAAAATCTCTCCACTTGTGACCATGCAAGGTCTAATCCTTTACATCCCTACCGTTCAGGGTCACTGTTACTGTACAAGAGTCATTTGTATTATGAAACAGGGAGGGTGACGACTGCAGACTTATTGGTTATTGGTCTATATATTCCACAGTCTGTAAGTTGTCATGTTGTATATGAACTATACCATATGTGCATTACAGAGGGGAATATAAAGCTAGGGTGGGATACCAGAAACATAATGAATTGGAAGATGAAACAAATACTTTTCTTCCAGGATTCAGATAGAGCATGTGATTCTAAACAAATTTCAAGTTTATTTTTAGCATCTTATTTGTTTTGTTTTCTTGGTATCCTTTGTAGAAAAGCATACCTACCTACCAACATTGCACTACTTTTGTGTGGTCAGCTTTTCCATCACTAATTTATGCACCAGAAAGAAGTATTATATGATGAATTTGATAGCAAAAGATATCAATTAAAGATGTTTAATCTGCAGAAATGTAATGTTTAACAGTTAAAGACAAATAAGTACATAGGCGCAGTGATACAGGTTGGTATGGGCTATGCAGTGCAGGAGACGCCAATGCTTTCAATCAGGATCAATATATATTCCACCATCAACCCCAACCCCAGCAATGGTTCACATACTGTGTTTGAAGAACACGTGCCTTTGCACCA
>NC_069508.1:34023313-34150813 GCF_027579735.1 Bombina bombina | reverse complement strand
AGAGAGAGAGAGAGAGAGAGAGAGAGAGAGAGAGAGAGAGAGAGAGAGAGAGAGAGAGAGAGAGAGAGAGAGAGAGAGAGAGAGAGAGAGAGAGAGAGAACAAGCGAGAGAGCGCGAGACAAAGAAAGCAAGAGAGCTTGAGACCGCAAGCAAAAGCGAGAGAGATAAAGCAAAAGGGCAAGCAAGCAAGCTGACTCCCAGCATTGCTGCTCCTGAGCCTACCTAGCTATGCTTTTCAACAAAGGATACCAAGAGAACAATGCCAATTAGATATAAGTAAATTGGAAAGTAAAAAAATTACAAAAGTAAAAATTGCGTGCTCTTTCTGAATCATGAAAATGTAACTGACTTTACTGTCCCTTTAACATTGGCTTATATTTTAGCTGGTTGGTCAGTAAAATCAGCCGGTTGGTGTGCCCATTAAATAGGTACTGGGGCAGCAAAGCATCCTCCCTGGAGCAACGATCAATTTTTAACTACAATTGTGTCTGCGCAGTGTATGGTTTTCAGATCTACAAATTAACCTCTCATTGTGGGAGAAACACAGATTAACACAGAGAAGCAAGTGAAAAGCCAATTTTATGTCATCAACCTGAGACCTCAGCCATGCAGCACAACTTAGAAATAATAGGCCAAGTGACAGCATACATAGGGCTTGTCCTACTGTCACCTGCATGTCCCCATTGTCACTTTTACACTCCCACTCTTTATCATCCCAGCATATTTAAAAAAAAAAACCACAGGAGGTTTTCTTGAGCAATCCTACGCACCGTGCATTCATAAGGACAGCCAAAATCAATTAATTACTACTAGATATTAATGCTTTACTTTGCCAAATGAGGCATAACATAAAATGCAAACTAAACTATCAGTATAAATGATTAAAGGAAACTACACCATTCACACTATGGTCCTGATGATCTAAAGATCTCCACTCATGTGAGATGATCTAAAGTGATCCTCCAGCACTGCAAGATCCCTAGTGAAATTCTTAAAAGGCAGATTTTGCTTTACATCACCAAGGGGTGTTCCCTGAATTTCTGTATGTGAAGGAGAGACAAACCCTGTGTAATAGCATGACAAGACACTTCTGCTGCATTTACACGTAATATTCTATATTACTTTACACTTCAGATTACATTTTATTACACTAAAACTTTGCGCTATTTTGTATACAGCACTGTATTTAGGATTATGATTCAACAAAACATGATTAAGTTGACATCTCTAACTTTAACAAATTAGAATCATACTTTGTATATTTATGTGTATCCTTTAAAACTTACATTGCACTTTGCATTTCTTCTATTTAAAATAAAACTGAAAAACTGTCAGCTTCAATTTCCAAGACAGCTTCATTACTTTTTATGGGCCAGATAATCAAACATTCTCTAGTTTGCATATAAATTATAGTGCAGACTTCACAAGGGCTAAACTCACTGAATTTTCTAAGAAAAAGGCCGGAACCTGGAAATCCCAGAGAGATGCCTTCAATAGAAAGTAATGAAGCTTTCTGGGATACAAAATTTCACATGGAAGAGAGAAGGTAACTGGTGAACACATGGGACTGAAATAAAGGCTCAGTTTGCATCAATTATAAATTAAACTGAAATGCTTTCACTACAATTGAACTTGCTTTTGTCAATAATTTAGTATAATGTTACTTTTATGTTAGTTTAATTATTGTGAATTTTGAGCAGCTAGCGAAATAAATCAGTGAAACCAGTTTGCTTAAAAAGCTTACATCATTTCACAAGAAATCTGAGAGAGCTTTAAACATACCCTGGAAACTGCTCTGTCTCTCTGACTATCTGAAACTGTCAGTTTTTGTTTACAATGGAGCAAATACAAAGTGCAGTGTAATTTGTAAAAGATACAATATAAAATACAATGCACAAAGTGCAAGTGTAACAAAACTCTCATATTATGCAGCGATATATTGCACTGGGCTTGCCTCTCCTTCATGTACAGAAACGAGAGAGATCTTGCAGTGCTGGAGAATTCTGCACTTTTTCTTTTGAACATTCAAATGAGTTCAGCCCCTGTGAAGTCTGCACTACACTACAAAATCAGGCCCTATATAAGAATATCCTAAAGAGTAACAGCAGAGTGATATAGTCAAAAAAAAAAATCTTAAGCACTGGGGTTCCATATAATTAAGCAACATGAGTCCCAGTATGCAGATTTTAATGCATATGCGTACAATTTAATTTTTAATAGAGGCATTTTAGCAATATACATTTATTAGCAAGAACGGTCCTAGAAAGAGTTTCACTACTTTGGATGCAGCGTATGTTTAAGGTACGTGTGCATCTGGATTCAAACACCAAACCTGTTAAGAAACCATATAAGCATATTGTGTTGGCATCATCGCCAAGGTATGTATGCCACTAGCTCTCTAAGCAGGGACCATTTGTGAATTAAAAGTGCACACAGCATATGTACATATGCTCTGTGCACACTAAAACTTATCGCTGATGCATTCTTGTTCATAAACTCTACTGCAAAAAATGATTCTTCACAAAACAGAAACATATTCATCTGACTTTCAATTTTGAGATTTAGGTCCCTTAAAAATCTACAGAAAAGGTATTTCAAATATTGCTAGATTAGATCATTATAAATTAATTCTCTAAATATACTTTTTTTCAAAATGTTTCTTGCAGCTTTTCAAAAAAAAAAAAAAAAGGCATGATTAAGGGTTAGTGTTGAACCCGAAACATTGCTACTTTGTTGTTGGATCCCCCACATATTGCAAATAAAGGTCACTTTAATTCGCTGGAGATTTGAACATTTTCTTGATTTACAGAAGGCTTGGTAAGCCTTCTCCATGAGAAGTGTGGAGTGCTGTATCATATTTGGATGAGAATACATCACCATTTTAAGCAGATGGATTGACACACTGGAGAACACTAGGAAAATGAATATGCACCAAGCATGCTCTGTTATTGGGAACCGTAGAGTGCAGTTAAAGGGATGGTCTACAATAGACTTGTTATTGTTTTAAAAGATAGATAATCCCTTTATTACCCATTCCCCAGTTTTGCATAACCAACAGTTATATTAATATACTTTTTACCTCTGTGATTACCTTGTATTTAAGCATCTTCTGACAACCCCCTGATCACATGACTTTATTATATATTGACTTGCATTTAGTACTGTGTTGTGCTAAATTTTAAATAACTCCTCGGGCGTGAACAAATTATCTATGTGGTCCACATGAACTAGCAGTCTCCTGTTGTGAAAAGCAAATAAAAAAACATGTGATTAAGAGGCTCTCTGTAGTGGCTTAGAAACAGGCAGAAATTTAGAGGTTTAAATGTTATAAAGTATATTAATACAACAACGTTGTTTGTGCAAAGCTGGGGAATGGGTAGTAAAGGCATTATCTATCTTTTTAAGCAATAACAATTTTAGTGTAGACTGTCCCTTTAAGTGGAATGGAAATTATTAATTAAAAGTAGATTAAAAAAAAAAAAAAACTTTTTACATGAAAGTACATTTGCAAAATAAATTATATAAAAGGTGTATGTAGGCTGAAGAAAACAGATAAGAGCAATGTTAAAGTCCCATTAATAGCAGGTCACACCTTCTTCAGTATGGAGTCTGGACCATTTTAGATTCATTTTGCCAACGCTGAAGCCCTATAAACAGATACAAGTAAGACAATCAAGTCAACATAATAAAGCCAAGTCATTCAGGTGCCTATGCTTCTGTTTATGCCGACAGTGCTCAGAAGAATAAATCACTTCAGGGACTGATATTCATGCCAGGCAAAAGGCTACCTGCGCTCATATATCAATGCTCATTGGCTGGCAGACTGAAGCATGATCAGTAAGCAAAGTATAAGAGAACCACAGCCTCTAATCAATACCTCCCATGGGATCTCTGCTACTTAATGCATCTCATCGCTGCCATCTCAGATCAATTATTTCATGTATCTTATTGCTGGACCTTTAAATCTATTCTCTTAGTCTTTATTTCCCTGCTGCACACTGCCTGAATATCGAATCGTATACAAGAAATAAAAGCTAGGTTTTTGCACAACACAGATCATCATCTCTATGTGATGATTTGAATGTAGCTTGCATGATGGGGGAATGAAAAGAAAATTGCCAATTTCAATTGGTCTCCAAAACAGAACCCCTTTTGCAGCCAGTGTAACTTAGGACACAATTCAGTTTTGCACTTGTATTAAAGGACCAGTAAATGCATTGTCTTTTTATCATGTTTTTGTTGATTATGCAAATCTACTGTAATAGCACTTAGACTGAACTTCAAAAGAGTAGTATTTTTTTTTTCTGCCAAAATTTCAGTTGTGTCTATTTCCACTCCTCCTGTATCATGCGACTGCCATCAGCCAATCACAAATGCATATATGTAGTCTGAATTCTTGCACATGCTCAGTAGGAGCTGGTAACAATGTGTACATATAAAAATTAATTGTTAAAGGAAGTAAATTGGAAAGTTGTTTAAAATTGCTGCTCTATCGGAATCATGAAAGTTTAATTTTGACTTGAGTGTCCTTTTAAGGAGAAAAAGGGGGCACTAAACGCCTCTGTTTTTGTGTCAAAATTGTGCTTTGTCCAACGCTTTCTACAGAGGCCAAATCTGTACATTTTTTAATTGCTTTAAAATGGTCTAAACGCCGTTATTTTAGGTTACAAAATTGTATTTTTGGCCTCTCTAAAGAATCATTTTTTTTATATATATTTTTTTTAATATAAAATTGTCAACAATTACAACATGTTATCATGCGCACAGCTGGCTGTGTGTGTATGACAGACTGAGATCATCATGTTCGGGGATGGGCGATCCAATGCTGCTTTTGCCAGCCCATCATTGGTGCATAGCGGAGGGCACTTCCCAGCCTTAATGGAAGTGCCAGTGACGTTGCCACAAACGCAGTGACCATCACAAAAAGGGCAGAAAGTGAAGGGAGCTTGATGGGGTGGAAAGTTGTTCAATCTTCGTTCCCTTATTAACCCCAGACCTCCAAATCCCCTTAAAAAAATGCAAAAGCATTTTATTTATTTTTTATTATGCACAATTACCTATTTTATGTGCTATTTAAGAGGATTTGTAAAAAGGACAGTAAGCACTGTCTTGCTACAGAACAACATGTAAGACAAGTCTAAAAAAAACAGGGCTTGACAAAACCAGGAGCCAGGAAGCCATAGGCTCCTACAATTTGACCCCTGGATACATTTTTGGGTTATTCTCCATATATGAATATACAAATACCACGGTCAGTCTCCTCCATATATAAATTTACAAATACCACAGTCCGTCTGCTCCATATATAAATTTACAAATACCACGGTCTGGCTCCTCAATATATGAATAACATAATTTATGTAAGAACTTACCTGATAAATTCATTTCTTTCATATTGGCAAGAGTCCATGGGCTAGTGATGTATGGGATATGCAATCCTACCAGGAGGGGCAAAGTTTCCCAAACCTCAAAATGCCTATAAATACACCCTCACCATACCCACAATTCAGTTTAACGAATAGCCAAGTAGTGGGGTGATAATGAAGGAGTAAAAAGCATCAACAAAGGAATTTGGAAATAATTGTGCTTTATACAAAAAAATCATAACCACCATATAAAGGGTGGGTCTCATGGACTCTGGCCAATATGAAAAATGAATTTATCAGGTAAATTCTTAAATAAACTATGTTTTCTTTCATGTAATTGGCAAGAGTCCATGAGCTAGTGACTTATGGGATAGCAATAACCAAGATGTGGAACTCCACACAAGAGTCACTAGAGAGGGAGGAATAAAATAAAAACAGCCATTTTACGCTGAAAAAATTAATCCACAACCCAAATATAAGTTTATTCTCATAAATGAAAAGAAAAACTTAAAACAAAAGCAAAAGAATCAAACTGAAACATCTACCTGAAGAACTTTTCTACCAAAAACTGCTTCCGAAGAAGCGAATACATCAAAATGGTAGAATTTAGTAAAATGTATGCAAAGAAGACCAAGTTGCTGCTTTACAAATCTGATCAACTGAAGCTTCATTCTTAAAAGCCCACGAAGTGGAGACTGATCTAGTAGAATGAGCTGTAATTCTCTGAGGCAGAGCTTGACCCGACTCCAAATAAGCTTGATGAATCAAAAGCTTTAACCACGATGCCAAGGAAACGGCAGAAGCCTTCTGACCTTTCCTAGAACCAGAAAAGATAACAAATAGACAAGAAGTCTTCCTGAAATCTTTAGTAGCTTCAACATATTTCAAAGCTCTTACCACATCTAAAGAATGTAAGAATCTCTCCAAAGAATTCTAAGGATTAGGACACAAAAAAGGGACAATCATTTTTCTATTAATGTTGTTAGAATTCACAACCTTAGGCAAAAATTTTAATGACGTCCGCAAACCTGCCTTATCCTGATTAAAAAAAAAAAAAACAGAAAAAGGAGATTCACAAGAAAGAGCGGATAATTCAGAAACTCTTCTAGCAGAAGAGATAGCCAAAAGAAACAACACTTTCCAAGAAAGTAGTTTAATGTCCAAAGAATGCATAGGCTCAGATTTACGAGCCTGTAACAAAGTATTAATCACCGAGTCAGAGAAACCTCTATGACTAAGTACTAGGCGTTCAATTTCCATACCTTCAAATTTAATGATTTGAGATCCTGATGGAAAAACGGACCTTGAGACAGAATGTCTGGCCTTAATGGAAGTGGCCAAGGTTGGCAACTGGACATCCAAACAAAATCCACGTACCAAAACCTGTGAGGCCATGCTGGAGCCACCAGCAACACAAACGACTGCTCCATGATGATTTTGTAGATCACTCTTGGAAGAAGAACTAGAGGCGGGAAAATATAAGCAGGTTGATAACACCAAGGAAGTGTCAACGCATCCACTGCTTCCGCCTGAGGATCCCTGGACAGGTACCTAGGAAGTTTCTTGTTTAGATGGGAAGCCATCGGATCTATTTCTGGAAGACCCCACATCTGAACAATCTGTGAAAACACATCTGGATGGAGGGACCACTCCCCCGGATGTAAAGTCTGACGGCTGAGATAATCCGCTTCCCAATTGTCTATACCTGGAATATGAACCGCAGAAATTAGACAGAAGCTGAATTCCGCCCAAGCAAGTATCCGGGATACTTCTTTCATAGCTTGGGGACTGTGAGTCCCACCCTGATGATTGACATATGCCACAGTTGTGATTTGGTCTGTCTGAAAACAAATGAACAGTTCTCTCTTCAACAGAGGCCAAATCTGAAGAGCCCTGAAAAATCGCACGGAGTTCCAAAATATTGATTGGTAATCTCGCTTCTTGAGATTTCCAAACTCCTTGTGCTGTCAGAGATCCCCAAACAGCTCCCCAACCTGAAAAACTTGCATCTGTTGTGATCACAACCAAAAGAGGCCCCCAGAACTATACGATATTGATCCAACTACCAAGCCAGAGATAGTCGAACATTGGGATTTAAGGATATTGTGATATCCTTGTATAATCCCTGCACCATTGGTTCAGCATACAAAGCTGGAGACGTCTCATATGAAAACGAGCAAAGGGGATCGCGTCTGATGCTGCAGTCATGAGACTGAAAACTTCCATGCACATAGCTACTGAAGGGAATAACTGAAACTGAAGGTTCCAACAGGCTGAAACCAATTTTAAACGTCTCTCGTCTGTTAGAGACAGAGTCATGGACACTGAATCTATCTGGAAACCTAAAAAGTTGACCCTTGTCTGAGGAATCAAGGAACTTTTTGGTAAATTGATCCTCCAACCATGTTTCCAAAGAAACAACACTAGTTGATTCGTGTGAGATTCTGCAGAATGTAAAGACTGAGCTAGTACCAAGATATCGTCCAAATAAGGAAACACTGCAATACCCTGCTCTCTGATTACAGAGACTAGGGCATTGAGAACCTTTGAAAAGATTCTTGGAGATGTCGCTTGGCCAAAAAGGAAGAGCAACAAATTGGTAATGCTTGTCTAGAAAAGAGAATCTCAGAAACTGATAATGATCTGGATGAATTGGAATATGAAGATATGCATCCTGTAAGTCTATTGTGGACATATAATGACCTTGCTGAACAAAAAGGCAGTATAGTCCTTATAATCACCATTTTGAAAATTGGTACTCTTACATAACGATTCAAAATTTTCAAATCCAGAACAGGTCTGAATGAATTTTTCTTTCTTTCTTTGTAACAATGAATAGATTTGAATAAAACCCCAAACCCTGTTCCTGAAACGGAACTGGCATGATTACCCCTGATAACTCCAGGTCTGAAACACACTTCAGGAAAGCCTGAGCCTTTATGGATTTGCTGGGATGCGTGAGAGAAGAAAAAATCTTCTCACAGGAGGTCTTACTCTGAATCCTATTCGATACCCCTGAGAGACAATACTCAGAATCCATTGATTTTGGACAGAATTTGTCCAAACATCATTGAAAAATCTGCCCCCTACCAGCTGAGCTGGAATGAGGGCCGCACCTTCATGCGGACTTGGGGGCTGGCTTTGGTTTCATAAATGGCTTGGATTTATTCCAATTTGATGAAGGTTTCCAATTGAAAACAGATTCCTTGGAGGAAGGATTAAGTTTCTGTTACTTATTTTGTCGAAAGGAACGAAAACAGAAGCTTTAGATTTACCCTTAGATCTTTTATCCTGAGGCAAAAATACTCCCTACCCCCCAGTGACATTTGAAATAATCGAATCCCACTGAGAACCAAATAACTTTTTACCTTGGAAAGAAAGAGATAGCAATCTGTCAGCATTCCAAGATTTAAACCATAAAGCTCTTCTAGCTAAAATAGCTAAAGACATAGATTTAACATCAATTTTGAGGATATCAAAAACGGCATCACAAATAAAATGATTAGCATTCTTGTTGCGCTAAATGTTCCAACCAAAAAGTTGATGCAGCTGCAACATCAGCCAAAGAAATTGCAGGCCTGAGAAGATGACCACAATATAAATAGGCTTTCCTTAGATAAGATTCAAGTTTCCTATCTAAAGGATCTTTAAAAGAAGTACTATCTTCTATAGGAATAGTAGTACGTCTAGCAAAAGTAGAGATAGCCCCATCAACTTTGGGGATCTTTTCCCAAAACTCCAATGTAACTGCTTGCAAAGGATACAATTTTTTAAACCTTGAAAAAGGAATAAAAGTAGTACCAGGCCTATTCCATTTTTTAGAAATCATATCAGAAATAGCATCAGGAACTGGAAAAACCTCTGGAGTAACCACAGGAGATTTATAAACAGAATTTAAACGTTTACTAGTTTTAGTATCAAGAGCACTAGTTTCCTCAATATCCAAAGTAATCAACACTTCTTTTAACAGAGAATAAATAAGTAGATTTGTCAGTGTCAATATCTGTGGAAGGATCTTCCGAATCAGATAGATCCTCATCAGAGGAGGATAATTCAGTATGTTGTCAGTCATTTGAAATTTCATCAACTTTATGAGAAGTTTTAAAAAAGACCTTTTACATTCATTAGAAGGCGGGATGGCAGACAAAGCCTTCTGAATAGAATCAGCAATAAAATCTTTTAAATTCACAGGTATATCTTGTACATTAGATGTTGAAGGAACAGCAACAGGCAATGTACTATTACTGATGGATACATTCTCTCCATGTAAAAGTTTATCATGACAACTACGACAAAGCACAGCTGGAGATATAATCTCCACAAGTTTACAACAAATGCACTTAGCTTCGGTAGAACTGTTATCAGGTTCCAACAGTGATTTCTGAGACAGGATCAGATTGAGACATCTTGCAACTGTAAGAGAAAAAAAAACATATAAAACAAAATTATCAAATTTCCTTATATGGCAGTTTCAGGAATAGGAAAAAATGCAAACAGCACAGCCCTCTGATAGAGAAAAAGGCAAGAGGCATATAGGAATGGGGTTTTAAATAATGAAAATATTTGGCAGCAAGTATGACCCATAACACAGACAGAAAAAAATGTTGGCGCTAACAACATCTGGAAATGACCCACTTGCGTCATTGAAGAAGCAACCTTGCGAAAGGATTCGGTGTCGACTAAGACACCGGAAATGACAAATTTGCGTCATCGTACGTAACTTCGCGCCAAAAAATCTCACGCCAAAAATAACGCAATATTCTTTGGCATTTTGCGCCCTCGCGAGCCTAATTTTGCCTGCAAATTAAAATAACCGTCACTTGAAAAAAAGATTATACCCCAGGTTAAAAAAAAAAAAAATTACTAAAAAAATGCATTTCCCAGATATGAAACTGACAGTCTGCAAAAAGGAAATATACTTGAACCGGACTCATGGCAAATATAAGTACAATACATATATTTAGAACTTTATATAAATACATAAAGTGCCAGACCATAACTGAGAGTGTCTTAAGTAATGAAAACATACTTACCAAAGACACCCATCCACATATAGCAGATAACCGTTTCAGTACTGATTTGGCTATCAGTAGAGGTAATGAAATATGAGAGTATATCGTTGATCTGAAAAGGGAGGTAGGAGATGAATCTCTACGACCAATAACAGAGAACCTATGAAATAGATCTCCTGTGAGGAGAACCATTGCATTCAATAGGTGGTACTCCCTTTACATCTCTCTGACATTCACTGTACTCTGAGAGGAATCGGGCTTCAGCATGCTGAGAAGCGCATATCAACGTAGAAATCTTAGCACAAACTTACTTCACCACCTCCATAGGAGGCAAAGTTTGTGAAAACTGAATTGTGGGTGTGGTGGGGGGTGTATTTATAGGCATTTTGAGGTTTGGGAAACTGCTTTGCCCCTCCTGGTAGGAATGTATATCCCATCACTAGCTCATGGACTCTTGCCAATTACATGAAAGAAATACAAATACCATTGTCTGGCTCCTAAAATTTTAAAAAGATTTGTTGACCACTAAGTATTTTTAAAACAAATATAACATCTTAGTTGCTGCAATTGTTTATCAATACAGACTCCGCCCAACACATGTCTTAGTTAAAGGACCCAATCCAGACTTATTACTGGGGTAGACAAGACTTACCACTCATCGTTTTGCAGTATATATTATCTTTGCTCATTACACAATAAGAAGCAAATATGTAGCAGGGTTACACTTGTGAAATATGCAGTGTGTCCATTTCACAAAGTGTTACTGTTGGCTTTGTAGCCTTATAAGGTCATGAAATACAAAACAATCATATTTATGGGCTACATTAAGGGCACTTTAAATTACGTTTTTGCCTTATTACATTTTTTCCAAGTTAAATCCTTAGCTAGATATTACTTATCTTGTAGAGCGCATCAATCGTGTGTTTTCTCCAGCTAGACAGGCCCTTGCTGAATTCACTGTAATGAGCAAGTCGCAAACGCCTGTTACAACTCATATTTAAATGAGCTGTATGCGTAAAAGATAGCCAATTCCTTTATTACCTTTTCACCAATTTGGCACAGAAAACACTTATATTAATACACTTTTACGTGTGCGATTACCTTGTATCTAAGCATCTTCTGACAGCCCCCTGATCACATGACTTTTTATTTATCTATTGACTTGCATTTTATCCAATTAGTGCTGTGTCGTGCACAACCCACGGGCGTGAGCACAATGTTATCTATATGGCTCACATGAACAAGCAATCACCTGTTGTGAAAAGCAAATTAAAAAAGCATGTGATAAGGGGCTGTTTTAGTGGCTTAGAAAAGGGCAGAAATAACAGAATTTATGTTTACCTGATAAATTACTTTCTCCAACGGTGTGTCCGGTCCACGGCGTCATCCTTACTTGTGGGATATTCTCTTCCCCAACAGGAAATGGCAAAGAGCCCAGCAAAGCTGGTCACATGATCCCTCCTAGGCTCCGCCTTCCCCAGTCATTCGACCGACGTAAAGGAGGAATATTTGCATAGGAGAAATCATATGATACCGTGGTGACTGTAGTTAAAGAAAATAAATCATCAGACCTGATTAAAAAACCAGGGCGGGCCGTGGACCGGACACACCGTTGGAGAAAGTAATTTATCAGGTAAACATAAATTCTGTTTTCTCCAACATAGGTGTGTCCGGTCCACGGCGTCATCCTTACTTGTGGGAACCAATACCAAAGCTTCAGGACACGGATGATGGGAGGGAGCAAATCAGGTCACCTAGATGGAAGGCACCACGGTTTGCAAAACCTTTCTCCCAAAAAAAGCCTCAGAAGAAGCAAAAGTATCAAATTTGTAAAATTTGGTAAAAGTGTGCAGTGAAGACCAAGTCGCTGCCTTACATATCTGATCAACAGAAGCCTCGTTCTTAAAGGCCCATGTGGAAGCCACGGCCCTAGTGGAATGAGCTGTGATTCTTTCAGGAGGCTGCCGTCCGGCAGTCTCATAAGCCAATCTGATGATGCTTTTAAGCCAAAAAGATAGAGAGGTAGAAGTTGCTTTTTGACCTCTCCTTTTACCGGAATAAACAACAAACAAGGAAGATGTTTGTCTGAAATCCTTTGTAGCATCTAAATAGAATTTTAGAGCACGAACTACATCCAAATTGTGCAACAAACGTTCCTTCTTTGAAACTGGATTCGGACACAAAGAAGGCACGACTATCTCCTGGTTAATGTTTTTGTTAGAAACAACTTTCGGAAGAAAACCAGGTTTAGTACGCAAAACCACCTTATCTGCATGGAACACCAGATAGGGAGGAGAACACTGCAGAGCAGATAACTCTGAAACTCTTCTAGCAGAAGAAATTGCAACCAAAAACAAAACTTTCCAAGATAATAACTTGATATCGACGGAATGTAGGGGCTCAAACGGAACCCCCTGAAGAACTGAAAGAACTAAATTGAGACTCCAAGGAGGAATCAAAGGTTTGTAAACAGGCTTGATTCTAACCAGAGCCTGAACAAAAGCCTGAACATCTGGCACAGCCGCCAGCTTTTTGTGAAGTAAAACAGATAAAGCAGAAATCTGTCCCTTCAAAGAACTTGCAGATAATCCTTTCTCCAAACCTTCTTGAAGAAAGGATAGAATCTTAGGAATTTTTATCTTGTTCCATGGTAATCCTTTAGATTCACACCAACAGATATATTTTTTCCATATTTTATGGTAGATTTTTCTAGTTACAGGCTTTCTGGCCTGAACAAGAGTATCAATGACAGAATCTGAGAACCCTCGCTTTGATAAAATCAAGCGTTCAATCTCCAAGCAGTCAGTTGGAGTGAAACCAGATTCGGATGTTCGAACGGACCTTGAACAAGAAGGTCCTGTCTCAAAGGTAGCTTCCATGGTGGAGCCGATGACATATTCACCAGGTCTGCATACCAAGTCCTGCGTGGCCACGCAGGAGCTATCAAGATCACCGATGCCCTCTCCTGATTGATCCTGGCTACCAGCCTGGGGATGAGAGGAAACGGTGGGAATACATAAGCTAGGTTGAAGGTCCAAGGTGCTACTAGTGCATCTACTAGAGTCGCCTTGGGATCCCTGGATCTGGACCCGTAGCAAGGAACCTTGAAGTTCTGACGAGAGGCCATCAGATCCATGTCTGGAATGCCCCACAATTGAGTTATTTGGGCAAAGATTTCCGGATGGAGTTCCCACTCCCCCGGATGAAATGTCTGACGACTCAGAAAATCCGCTTCCCAATTTTCCACGCCTGGGATGTGGATTGCAGACAAGTGGCAGGAGTGAGTCTCCGCCCATTGAATGATTTTGGTCACTTCTTCCATCGCCAGGGAACTCCTTGTTCCCCCCTGATGGTTGATATACGCAACAGTCGTCATGTTGTCTGATTGAAACCGTATGAATTTGGCCTTTGCTAGCTGAGGCCAAGCCTTGAGAGCATTGAATATCGCTCTCAGTTCCAGAATGTTTATCGGGAGAAGAGATTCTTCCCGAGACCAAAGACCCTGAGCTTTCAGGGGTTCCCAGACCGCGCCCCAGCCTACCAGACTGGCGTCGGTCGTGACAATGACCCACTCTGGTCTGCGGAAGCTCATCCCCTGTGACAGGTTGTCCAGGGTCAGCCACCAACGGAGTGAATCTCTGGTCCTCTGATCTACTTGTATCGTCGGAGACAAGTCTGTATAATCCCCATTCCACTGACTGAGCATGCACAGTTGTAATGGTCTCAGATGAATTCGCGCAAAAGGAACTATGTCCATTGCCGCGACCATCAAACCTATTACTTCCATGCACTGTGCTATGGAAGGAAGAAGAACAGAATGAAGTACTTGACAAGAGCTTAGAAGTTTTGATTTTCTGGCCTCTGTCAGAAAAATCCTCATTTCTAAGGAGTCTATTATTGTTCCCAAGAAGGGAACTCTTGTTGACGGAGATAGAGAACTTTTTTCTACGTTCACTTTCCACCCGTGAGATCTAAGGCCAGGACAATGTCCGTATGAGCCTTTGCTTGTGGTAGGGACGACGCTTGAATCAGTATGTCGTCCAAGTAAGGTACTACTGCAATGCCCCTTGGTCGTAGCACCGCTAGAAGGGACCCTAGTACCTTTGTGAAAATTCTTGGAGCAGTGGCTAATCCGAATGTAAGTGCCACAAACTGGTAATGCTTGTCCAGAAAGGCGAACCTTAGGAACCGATGATGTTCCTTGTGGATAGGAATATGTAGATACGCATCCTTTAAATCCACCGTGGTCATGAATTGACCTTCCTGGATGGAAGGAAGAATTGTCCGAATGCTTTCCATTTTGAACGATGGAACCTTGAGAAACTTGTTTAGGATCTTGAGATCTAAGATTGGTCTGAATGTTCCCTCTTTTTTGGGAACTATGAACAGATTGGAGTAGAATCCCATCCCTTGTTCTCCTAATGGAACAGGATGAATCACTCCCATTTTTAACAGGTCTTCTACACAATGTAAGAATGCCTGTCTTTTTATGTGGTCTGAAGACAATTGAGACTTGTGGAACCTCCCCCTTGGGGGAAGCTCCTTGAATTCCAGAAGATAACCTTGGGAGACTATTTCTAGCGCCCAAGGATCCAGAACATCTCTTGCCCAAGCCTGAGCGAAGAGAGAAAGTCTGCCCCCCACCAGATCCGGTCCCGGATCGGGGGCCAACATCTCATGCTGTCTTGGTAGCAGTGGCAGGTTTCTTGGCCTGCTTACCTTTGTTCCAGCCTTGCATTGGCCTCCAGGCTGGCTTGGTTTGAGAAGTATTACCCTCTTGCTTAGAGGATGTAGCACTTGGGGCTGGTCCGTTTCTGCGAAAGGGACGAAAATTTGGTTTATTTTTAGCCTTGAAAGACCTATCCTGAGGAAGGGCGTGGCCCTTACCCCCAGTGATATCAGAAATAATCTCTTTCAAGTCAGGGCCAAACAGCGTTTTCCCCTTGAAAGGTATGTTAAGCAATTTGTTCTTGGAAGACGCATCCGCTGACCAAGATTTTAGCCAAAGCGCTCTGCGCGCCATAATAGCAAACCCTGAATTTTTCGCCGCTAATCTAGCCAATTGCAAAGTGGCGTCTAAAGTAAAAGAGTTAGCCAATTTGAGAGCATGAATTCTGTCCATAATCTCCTCATAAGAAGAATCTTTATTGAGCGACTTTTCTAGTTCATCAAACCAGAAACACGCTGCTGTAGTGACAGGAACCATGCATGAAATTGGTTGTAGAAGGTAACCTTGCTGAACAAACATCTTTTTAAGCAAACCCTCTAATTTTTTATCCATAGGATCTTTGAAAGCACAACTATCTTCTATAGGGATAGTAGTGCGTTTGTTTAGAGTAGAAACCGCCCCCTCGACCTTGGGGACTGTCTGCCATAAGTCCTTTCTGGGGTCGACCCTAGGAAACAATTTCTTAAATATAGGGGGAGGTACAAAAGGTATGCCGGGCCTTTCCCATTCTTTATTTACAATGTCCGCCACCCGCTTGGGTATAGGAAAAGCTTCGGGGGGCCCCGGGACCTCTAGGAACTTGTCCATCTTACATAATTTCTCTGGAATGACCAAATTCTCACAATCATCCAGAGTAGATAACACCTCCTTAAGCAGAGCGCGGAGATGTTCCAATTTAAATTTGAATGTAATCACATCAGGTTCAGCTTGTTGAGAAATTTTCCCTGAATCTGAAATTTCTCCCTCAGACAAAACCTCCCTGGCCCCCTCAGACTGGTGTAGGGGCACTTCAGAACCAATATCATCAGCGTCCTCATGCTCTTCAGTATTTTCTAAAACAGAGCAGTCGCGCTTTCGCTGATAAGTGGGCATTTTGGCTAAAATGTTTTTGATAGAATTATCCATTACAGCCGTTAATTGTTGCATAGTAAGGAGTATTGGCGCACTAGATGTACTAGGGGCCTCCTGTGTGGGCAAGACTGGCGTAGACGAAGGAGGGGATGATGCAGTACCATGCTTACTCCCCTCACTTGAGGAATCATCTTGGCCATCATTTTCTCTAAATTTTGTGTCACATAAATCACATCTATTTAAATGAGAAGGAACCTTGGCTTCCCCACATACAGAACATAGTCTATAGGATAGTTCAGACATGTTAAACAGGCATAAACTTGATAACAAAGTACAAAAAACGTTTTAAAAAAAAACCGTTACTGTCACTTTAAATTTTAAACTGAACACACTTTATTACTGAAAATGTGAAAAAGTATGAAGGAATTGTTCAAAATTCACCAAAATTTCACCACAGTGTCTTAAAGCCTTAAAAGTATTGCACACCAAATTTGAAAGCTTTAACTCTTAAAATAACGGAACCGGAGCCGTTTTTATATTTAACCCCTATACAGTCCCTGGTATCTGCTTTGCTGAGACCCAACCAAGCCCAAAGGGGAATACGATACCAAATGACGCCTTCAGTAAGCTTTTTCCATGTATCTGAGCTCCTCACACATGCATCTGCATGCCTTGCTTCCCAAAAACAACTGCGCAATAGAGGCGCGAAAATGAGGCTCTGCCTATGATTAGAGAAGGCCCCCAGTGAAAAAGGTGTCCAATACAGTGCCTGCCGGTTATTTTACATAATTCCCAAGAATAAAATGACTCCTCAAAACTATGAAGTATTAAAAATGCTTATAAATCAATCGTTTTAGCCCAGAAAAATGTCTACCAGTCTTTAAAGCCCTTGTGAAGCCCTTTATTCTTATTTAATAAAAATGGCTTACCGGATCCCATAGGGAAAATGACAGCTTCCAGCATTACCAAGTCTTGTTAGAAATGTGTCATACCTCAAGCAGCAAAAGTCTGCTCGCTGTTTCCCCCAACTGAAGTTAATTCCTCTCAACAGTCCTGTGTGGAAACAGCCATCGATTTTAGTAACGGTTGCTAAAATCATTTTCCTCTTACAAACAGAAATCTTCATCTCTTTTCTGTTTCAGAGTAAATAGTACATACCAGCACTATTTTAAAATAACAAACTCTTGATTGAAGAATAAAAACTACATTTAAACACCAAAAAACTCTAAGCCATCTCCGTGGAGATGTTGCCTGTACAACGGCAAAGAGAATGACTGGGGAAGGCGGAGCCTAGGAGGGATCATGTGACCAGCTTTGCTGGGCTCTTTGCCATTTCCTGTTGGGGAAGAGAATATCCCACAAGTAAGGATGACGGCGTGGACCGGACACACCTATGTTGGAGAAATAGAGTTTTAAACGTTATAAAGTATATTAATATAACGATGTTGGTTGTGCAAAGTTGGGGAATGGGGAGTAAAGGCGTTATCTATCTTTTTAAACAATAACAATTTTGGGAGTTGACTTCCCCTTTAATTAGCAAAAGCGCTCTCGGTTGCATGCGCAATGGAATTATTACTCCCTTTTCTTCCCTTCTGCTGGCACGTTTAGCTCTGTAACGTCACATAAAAAGCACTGTGTGTGTAGTTAGCATGTGCACAGTGTGGTGATGTCACACTGCGCAGAATCTGTAGAAGAAAAACATAAATAATAAAAAGATGGCGCACTCCCGAGGGCTACCTGTAAAGCCTTTCTTTAATGAGCCACATAGAGGGAGTGTAAAACATAGAATGTTTAATTCAAAATATATATATATATATATATATATATATATATATATATACACACACACACACACACGGAGTGCAGAATTATTAGGCAAGTTGTATTTTTGAGGATTAATTTTATTATTGAACAACCACCATGTTCTCAATGAACCCAAAAAACTCATTAATATCAAAGCTGAATAGTTTTGGAAGTAGTTTTTAGTTATAGCTATTTTAGGGGGATATCTGTGTGTGCAGGTGACTATTACTGTGCATAATTATTAGGCAACTTAACAAAAAACAAATATATACCCATTTCAATTATTTATTTTTACCAGTGAAACCAATATAACATCTCAACATTCACAAAACAGAATTTATGTTTACCTGATAAATTACTTTCTCCAACGGTGTGTCCGGTCCACGGCGTCATCCTTACTTGTGGGATATTCTCTTCCCCAACAGGAAATGGCAAAGAGCCCAGCAAAGCTGGTCACATGATCCCTCCTAGGCTCCGCCTACCCCAGTCATTCGACCGACGTTAAGGAGGAATATTTGCATAGGAGAAACCATATGGTACCGTGGTGACTGTAGTTAAAGAAAATAAATTATCAGACCTGATTAAAAAAACCAGGGCGGGCCGTGGACCGGACACACCGTTGGAGAAAGTAATTTATCAGGTAAACATAAATTCTGTTTTCTCCAACATAGGTGTGTCCGGTCCACGGCGTCATCCTTACTTGTGGGAACCAATACCAAAGCTTTAGGACACGGATGAAGGGAGGGAGCAAATCAGGTCACCTAAATGGAAGGCACCACGGCTTGCAAAACCTTTCTCCCAAAAATAGCCTCAGAAGAAGCAAAAGTATCAAACTTGTAAAATTTGGTAAAAGTGTGCAGTGAAGACCAAGTCGCTGCCCTACATATCTGATCAACAGAAGCCTCGTTCTTGAAGGCCCATGTGGAAGCCACAGCCCTAGTGGAATGAGCTGTGATTCTTTCGGGAGGCTGCCGTCCGGCAGTCTCGTAAGCCAATCTGATGATGCTTTTAATCCAAAAAGAGAGAGAGGTAGAAGTTGCTTTTTGACCTCTCCTTTTACCGGAATAAACAACAAACAAGGAAGATGTTTGTCTAAAATCCTTTGTAGCATCTAAATAGAATTTTAGAGCGCGAACAACATCCAAATTGTGCAACAAACGTTCCTTCTTTGAAACTGGTTTCGGACACAGAGAAGGTACGATAATCTCCTGGTTAATGTTTTTGTTAGAAACAACTTTTGGAAGAAAACCAGGTTTAGTACGTAAAACCACCTTATCTGCGTGGAACACCAGATAAGGAGGAGAACACTGCAGAGCAGATAATTCTGAAACTCTTCTAGCAGAAGAAATTACAACTAAAAACAAAACTTTCCAAGATAATAACTTAATATCAACGGAATGTAAGGGTTCAAACGGAACCCCCTGAAGAACTGAAAGAACTAAATTGAGACTCCAAGGAGGAGTCAAAGGTTTGTAAACAGGCTTAATTCTAACCAGAGCCTGAACAAAGGCTTGAACATCTGGCACAGCAGCCAGCTTTTTGTGAAGTAACACCGACAAGGCAGAAATCTGTCCCTTCAGGGAACTTGCAGATAATCCTTTTTCCAATCCTTCTTGAAGGAAGGATAGAATCCTAGGAATCTTAACCTTGTCCCAAGGGAATCCTTTAGATTCACACCAACAGATATATTTTTTCCAAATTTTGTGGTAAATCTTTCTAGTTACAGGCTTTCTGGCCTGAACAAGAGTATCGATAACAGAATCTGAGAACCCTCGCTTCGATAAAATCAAGCGTTCAATCTCCAAGCAGTCAGCTGGAGTGAAACCAGATTCGGATGTTCGAACGGACCCTGAACAAGAAGGTCTCGTCTCAAAGGTAGCTTCCAAGGTGGAGCCGATGACATATTCACCAGATCTGCATACCAAGTCCTGCGTGGCCACGCAGGAGCTATCAAGATCACCGACGCCCTCTCCTGATTGATCCTGGCTACCAGCCTGGGGATGAGAGGAAACGGCGGGAACACATAAGCTAGTTTGAAGGTCCAAGGTGCTACTAGTGCATCCACTAGAGCCGCCTTGGGATCCCTGGATCTGGACCCGTAGCAAGGAACTTTGAAGTTCTGACGAGAGGCCATCAGATCCATGTCTGGAATGCCCCACAGCTGAGTGACTTGGGCAAAGATTTCCGGATGGAGTTCCCACTCCCCCGGATGCAATGTCTGACGACTCAGAAAATCCGCTTCCCAATTTTCCACTCCTGGGATGTGGATAGCAGACAGGTGGCAGGAGTGAGACTCCGCCCATAGAATGATTTTGGTCACTTCTTCCATCGCTAGGGAACTCCTTGTTCCCCCCTGATGGTTGATGTACGCAACAGTTGTCATGTTGTCTGATTGAAACCGTATGAACTTGGCCCTCGCTAGCTGAGGCCAAGCCTTGAGAGCATTGAATATCGCTCTCAGTTCCAGAATATTTATCGGTAGAAGAGATTCTTCCCGAGACCAAAGACCCTGAGCTTTCAGGGATCCCCAGACCGCGCCCCAGCCCATCAGACTGGCGTCGGTCGTGACAATGACCCACTCTGGTCTGCGGAATGTCATCCCTTGTGACAGGTTGTCCAGGGACAGCCACCAACGGAGTGAGTCTCTGGTCCTCTGATTTACTTGTATCTTCGGAGACAAGTCTGTATAGTCCCCATTCCACTGACTGAGCATGCACAGTTGTAATGGTCTTAGATGAATGCGCGCAAAAGGAACTATGTCCATTGCCGCTACCATCAACCCGATCACTTCCATGCACTGAGCTATGGAAGGAAGAGGAACGGAATGAAGTATCCGACAAGAGTCTAGAAGTTTTGTTTTTCTGGCCTCTGTCAGAAAAATCCTCATTTCTAAGGAGTCTATTATTGTTCCCAAGAAGGGAACCCTTGTTGACGGAGATAGAGAACTCTTTTCCACGTTCACTTTCCATCCGTGAGATCTGAGAAAGGCCAGGACAATGTCCGTGTGAGCCTTTGCTTGAGGAAGGGACGACGCTTGAATCAGAATGTCGTCCAAGTAAGGTACTACAGCAATGCCCCTTGGTCTTAGCACAGCTAGAAGGGACCCTAGTACCTTTGTGAAAATCCTTGGAGCAGTGGCTAATCCGAAAGGAAGCGCCACGAACTGGTAATGTTTGTCCAGGAATGCGAACCTTAGGAACCGATGATGTTCCTTGTGGATAGGAATATGTAGATACGCATCCTTTAAATCCACCGTGGTCATGAATTGACCTTCCTGGATGGAAGGAAGAATAGTTCGAATGGTTTCCATCTTGAACGATGGAACCTTGAGAAACTTGTTTAAGATCTTGAGATCTAAGATTGGTCTGAACGTTCCCTCTTTTTTGGGAACTATGAACAGATTGGAGTAGAACCCCATCCCTTGTTCTCTTAATGGAACAGGATGAATCACTCCCATTTTTAACAGGTCTTCTACACAATGTAAGAATGCCTGTCTTTTTATGTGGTCTGAAGACAACTGAGACCTGTGGAACCTCCCCCTTGGGGGAAGTCCCTTGAATTCCAGAAGATAACCTTGGGAGACTATTTCTAGCGCCCAAGGATCCAGAACATCTCTTGCCCAAGCCTGAGCGAAGAGAGAGAGTCTGCCCCCCACCAGATCCGGTCCCGGATCGGGGGCCAACATTTCATGCTGTCTTGGTAGCAGTGGCAGGTTTCTTGGCCTGCTTTCCCTTGTTCCAGCCTTGCATTGGTCTCCAAGCTGGCTTGGCTTGAGAAGTATTACCCTCTTGCTTAGAGGACGTAGCACCTTGGGCTGGTCCGTTTCTACGAAAGGGACGAAAATTAGGTTTATTTTTTGCCTTGAAAGGCCGATCCTGAGGAAGGGCGTGGCCCTTACCCCCAGTGATATCAGAGATAATCTCTTTCAAGTCAGGGCCAAACAGCGTTTTCCCCTTGAAAGGAATGTTAAGTAGCTTGTTCTTGGAAGACGCATCAGCCGACCAAGATTTCAACCAAAGCGCTCTGCGCGCCACAATAGCAAACCCAGAATTCTTAGCCGCTAACCTAGCCAATTGCAAAGTGGCGTCTAGGGTGAAAGAATTAGCCAATTTGAGAGCATTGATTCTGTCCATAATCTCCTCAAAAGGAGGAGAATCACTATCGACCGCCTTTATCAGCTCATCGAACCAGAAACATGCGGCTGTAGCGACAGGGACAATGCATGAAATTGGTTGTAGAAGGTAACCTTGCTGAACAAACATCTTTTTAAGCAAACCTAATTTTTTATCCATAGGATCTTTGAAAGCACAACTATCCTCTATGGGTATAGTGGTGCGTTTTTTTAAAGTGGAAACCGCTCCCTCGACCTTGGGGACTGTCTGCCATAAGTCCTTTCTGGGGTCGACCATAGGAAACAATTTTTTAAATATGGGGGGAGGGACGAAAGGAATACCGGGCCTTTCCCATTCTTTATTAACAATGTCCGCCACCCGCTTGGGTATAGGAAAAGCTTCTGGGAGCCCCGGCACCTCTAGGAACTTGTCCATTTTACATAGTTTCTCTGGGATGACCAACTTGTCACAATCATCCAGAGTGGATAATACCTCCTTAAGCAGAATGCGGAGATGTTCCAACTTAAATTTAAATGCAATCACATCAGGTTCAGCTTGTTGAGAAATGTTCCCTGAATCAGTAATTTCTCCCTCAGACAAAACCTCCCTGGCCCCATCAGACTGGGTTAGGGGCCCTTCAGAAATATTATTATCAGCGTCGTCATGCTCTTCAGTATCTAAAACAGAGCAGTCGCGCTTACGCTGATAAGTGTTCATTTTGGCTAAAATGTTTTTGACAGAATTATCCATTACAGCCGTTAATTGTTGCATAGTAAGGAGTATTGGCGCGCTAGATGTACTAGGGGCCTCCTGAGTGGGCAAGACTCGTGTAGACGAAGGAGGGAATGATGCAGTACCATGCTTACTCCCCTCACTTGAGGAATCATCTTGGGCATCATTGTCATTGTCACATAAATCACATTTATTTAAATGAATAGGAATTCTGGCTTCCCCACATTCAGAACACAGTCTATCTGGTAGTTCAGACATGTTAAACAGGCATAAACTTGATAACAAAGTACAAAAAACGTTTTAAAATAAAACCGTTACTGTCGCTTTAAATTTTAAACTGAACACACTTTATTACTGCAATTGCGAAAAAACATGAAGGAATTGTTCAAAATTCACCAAATTTTCACCACAGTGTCTTAAAGCCTTAAAAGTATTGCACACCAAATTTGGAAGCTTTAACCCTTAAAATAACGGAACCGGAGCCGTTTTGAACTTTAACCCCTTTACAGTCCCTGGTATCTGCTTTGCTGAGACCCAACCAAGCCCAAAGGGGAATACGATACCAAATGACGCCTTCAGAAAGTCTTTTCTAAGTATCAGAGCTCCTTTCACATGCGACTGCATGCCATGCCTCTCAAAAACAAGTGCGCAACACCGGCGCGAAAATGAGGCTCTGCTTATGCTTTGGGAAAGCCCCTAAAGAATAAGGTGTCTAAAACAGTGCCTGCCGATATTATTATATCAAAATACCCAGATAAAATGATTCCTCAAGGCTAAATATGTGTTAATAATGAATCGATTTAGCCCAGAAAAAGTCTACAGTCTTAATAAGCCCTTGTGAAGCCCTTATTTACGATCGTAATAAACATGGCTTACCGGATCCCATAGGGAAAATGACAGCTTCCAGCATTACATCGTCTTGTTAGAATGTGTCATACCTCAAGCAGCAAGAGACTGCTCACTGTTCCCCCAACTGAAGTTAATTGCTCTCAACAGTCCTGTGTGGAACAGCCATGGATTTTAGTGACGGTTGCTAAAATCATTTTCCTCATACAAACAGAAATCTTCATCTCTTTTCTGTTTCTGAGTAAATAGTACATACCAGCACTATTTCAAAATAACAAACTCTTGATTGAATAATAAAAACTACAGTTAAACACTAAAAAACTCTAAGCCATCTCCGTGGAGATGTTGCCTGTACAACGGCAAAGAGAATGACTGGGGTAGGCGGAGCCTAGGAGGGATCATGTGACCAGCTTTGCTGGGCTCTTTGCCATTTCCTGTTGGGGAAGAGAATATCCAACAAGTAAGGATGACGCCGTGGACCGGACACACCTATGTTGGAGAAATATACATTTCTGACATTCAAAAACAAAACAAAAACAAATCAGTGACCAATATAGCCACCTTTCTTTGCAAGGACACTCAAAAGCCTGCCATCCATGGATTCTGTCAGTGTTTTGATCTGTTCACCATCAACATTGCGTGCAGCAGCAACCACAGCCTCCCAGACACTGTTCAGAGAGGTGTACTGTTTTCCCTCCTTGTAAATCTCACATTTGATGATGGACCACAGGTTCTCAATGGGGTTCAGATCAGGTGAACAAGGAGGCCATGTCATTAGATTTTCTTCTTTTATACCCTTTCTTGCCAGCCAGCATTGTCCTGCATGAAAAACATAATTTATGCTTACCTGATAAATTCCTTTCTTCTGTTGTGTGATCAGTCCACGGGTCATCATTACTTCTGGGATATAACTCCTCCCCAACAGGAAATGCAAGAGGATTCACCCAGCAGAGCTGCATATAGCTCCTCCCCTCTACGTCACTCCCAGTCATTCGACCAAGAATCAACGAGAAAGGAGAAACCAAGGGTGAAGTGGTGACTGGAGTATAATTTAAAAGATATTTACCTGCCTAAAAACAGGGCGGGCCGTGGACTGATCACACAACAGAAGAAAGGAATTTATCAGGTAAGCATAAATTATGTTTTCTTCTGTTATGTGTGATCAGTCCACGGGTCATCATTACTTCTGGGATACCAATACCAAAGCAAAAGTACACGGATGACGGGAGGGATAGGCAGGCTCATTATACAGAAGGAACCACTGCCTGAAGAACCTTTCTCCCAAAAATAGCCTCCGAAGAAGCAAAAGTGTCAAATTTGTAAAATTTGGAAAAAGTATGAAGCGAAGACCAAGTTGCAGCCTTGCAAATCTGTTCAACAGAGGCCTCATTCTTAAAGGCCCAAGTGGAAGCTACAGCTCTAGTGGAATGAGCTGTAATTCTTTCAGGAGGCTGCTGTCCAGCAGTCTCATAGGCTAAACGTATTATGCTACGAAGCCAAAAAGAGAGAGAGGTAGCAGAAGCTTTTTGACCTCTCCTCTGTCCAGAATAAACGACAAACAGGGAAGAAGTTTGGCGAAAATCTTTAGTTGCCTGCAAGTAGAACTTGAGGGCACGAACTACATCCAGATTGTGTAGAAGACGTTCCTTCTTTGAAGAAGGATTTGGACACAAGGATGGAACAACAATCTCTTGATTGATATTCCTGTTAGTGACTACCTTAGGTAAGAACCCAGGTTTAGTACGCAGAACTACCTTGTCTGAGTGAAAGATCAGATAAGGAGAATCACAATGTAAGGCTGATAACTCAGAGACTCTTCGAGCCGAGGAAATAGCCATTAAAAACAGAACTTTCCAAGATAACAATTTTATATCAATGGAATGAAGGGGTTCAAACGGAACACCCTGTAAAACGTTAAGAACTAAGTTTAAACTCCATGGCGGAGCAACAGCTTTAAACACAGGCTTGATCCTAGCTAAAGCCTGACAAAAGGCCTGGACGTCTGAATTTTCTGACAGACGCCTGTGTAACAAGATGGACAGAGCTGAGATCTGTCCCTTTAATGAGCTAGCCGATAAACCCTTTTCTAAACCTTCTTGTAGAAAGGACATTATCCTAGGAATCCTAACCTTACTCCAGGAGTAACCTTTGGATTCGCACCAGTATAGGTATTTACGCCATATCTTATGGTAAATCCTTCTGGTAACAGGCTTCCTAGCCTGTATCAGGGTATCAATAACCGACTCAGAAAAACCACGTTTTGATAAAATCAAGCGTTCAATTTCCAAGCAGTCAGCTTCAGAGAAGTTAGATTTTGATGTTTGAATGGACCCTGTATCAGAAGGTCCTGTCTTAGAGGTAGAGACCAAGGTGGACAGGATGACATGTCCACTAGATCTGCATACCAAGTCCTGCGTGGCCATGCAGGCGCTATTAGAATCACTGATGCTCTCTCCTGTTTGATTTTGGCAATCAATCGAGGAAGCAGCGGGAAGGGTGGAAACACATAAGCCATCCCGAAGTTCCAAGGTGCTGTCAAAGCATCTATCAGAACCGCTCCCGGATCCCTGGATCTGGACCCGTAGTGAGGAAGTTTGGCGTTCTGGCGAGACGCCATGAGATCTATCTCTGGTTTGCCCCAACGTCGAAGTATTTGGGCAAAGACCTCCGGATGAAGTTCCCACTCCCCCGGATGAAAAGTCTGGCGACTCAAGAAATCCGCCTCCCAGTTCTCCACTCCCGGGATGTGGATTGCTGACAGGTGGCAAGAGTGAGACTCTGCCCAGCGAATTATCTTTGATACTTCCATCATTGCTAGGGAGCTTCTTGTCCCTCCTTGATGGTTGATGTAAGCTACCGTCGTGATGTTGTCCGACTGAAACCTGATGAACCCCCGAGTTTTTAACTGGGGCCAAGCCAGAAGGGCATGGAGAACTGCTCTCAATTCCAGAATGTTTATTGGCAGGAGACTTTCCTCCTGATTCCATTGTCCCTGAGCCTTCAGAGAATTCCAGACAGCGCCCCAACCTAGTAGGCTGGCGTCTGTTGTTACAATTGTCCAGTCCGGCCTGCTGAATGGCATCCCCCTGGACAGATGTGGCCGAGAAAGCCACCATAGAAGAGAGTTTCTGGTCTCTTGATCCAGATTCAGAGTAGGGGACAAGTCTGAGTAATCCCCATTCCACTGACTCAGCATGCACAATTGCAGCGGTCTGAGATGTAGACGTGCAAAGGGAACTATGTCCATTGCTGCTACCATTAAGCCGATCACCTCCATGCATTGAGCTACTGACGGGAGTTGAATGGAATGAAGGACACGGCATGCATTTAGAAGCTTTGTTAATCTGTCTTCTGTCAGATAAATCTTCATTTCTACAGAATCTATAAGAGTCCCCAAGAATGGAACTCTTGTGAGAGGAAAAAGAGAACTCTTCTTTTCGTTCACTTTCCATCCATGCGACCTTAGAAATGCCAGAACTAACTCTGTATGAGACTTGGCAGTTTGAAAGCTTGAAGCTTGTATCAGAATGTCGTCTAGGTACGGAGCTACCGAAATTCCTCGCGGTCTTAGTACCGCCAGAAGGGCACCCAGAACCTTTGTGAAGATTCTTGGAGCCGTAGCCAATCCGAATGGAAGAGCTACAAACTGGTAATGCCTGTCTAAGAAGGCAAACCTTAGATACCGGTAATGATCTTTGTGAATCGGTATGTGAAGGTAAGCATCCTTTAAATCCACTGTGGTCATGTACTGACCCTTTTGGATCATGGGTAAGATTGTCCGAATAGTTTCCATTTTGAACGATGGAACTCTTAGGAATTTGTTTAGGATCTTTAAATCCAAGATTGGCCTGAAAGTTCCCTCTTTTTTGGGAACCACAAACAGGTTTGAGTAAAACCCTTGTCCTTGTTCCGACCGCGGAACCGGATGGATCACTCCCATTAATAACAGATCTTGTACACAGCGTAGAAACGCTTCTTTCTTTATCTGGTTTGTTGACAACCTTGACAGATGAAATCTCCCTCTTGGGGGAGAGAATTTGAAGTCTAGAAGGTATCCCTGAGATATGATCTCTAGCGCCCAGGGATCCTGAACATCTCTTGCCCAAGCCTGGGCGAAGAGAGAGAGTCTGCCCCCCACTAGACCCGGTCCCGGATCGGGGGCCCTCGGTTCATGCTGTCTTTGGGGCAGCAGCAGGTTTCCTGGCCTGCTTGCCCTTGTTCCAGGACTGGTTAGGTTTCCAGCCTTGCCTGTAACGAGCAACAGCTCCTTCCTGTTTTGGTGCAGTGGAAGTTGATGCTGCTCCTGTTTTGAAATTCCGAAAGGGACGAAAATTAGACTGTCTAGCCTTAGCTTTGGCTTTGTCTTGAGGCAGGGCGTGGCCCTTACCTCCTGTAATGTCAGCGATAATTTCTTTCAAACCGGGCCCAAATAAAGTTTGCCCCTTGAAAGGAATATTAAGTAATTTGGACTTAGAAGTTACATCAGCTGACCAGGATTTTAGCCACAGCGCTCTACGTGCCTGAATGGCGAATCCTGAGTTCTTAGCCGTAAGTTTGGTTAAATGTACTACGGCCTCCGAAATGAATGAATTAGCTAGTTTAAGGACTCTAAGCCTGTCCGTAATGTCGTCCAGCGTAGATGAACTAAGGTTCTCTTCCAGAGACTCAATCCAAAATGCTGCCGCAGCCGTAATCGGCGCGATGCATGCAAGGGGTTGCAATATAAAACCTTGTTGAACAAACATTTTCTTAAGGTAACCCTCTAATTTTTTATCCATTGGATCTGAAAAAGCACAGCTATCCTCCACCGGGATAGTGGTACGCTTAGCTAAAGTAGAAACTGCTCCCTCCACCTTAGGGACCGTTTGCCATAAGTCCCGTGTGGTGGCGTCTATTGGAAACATCTTTCTAAATATTGGAGGGGGTGAGAACGGCACACCGGGTCTATCCCACTCCTTAGAAACAATTTCAGTTAGTCTCTTAGGTATAGGAAAAACGTCAGTACTCGCCGGTACCGCAAAGTATTTATCCAACCTACACAATTTCTCTGGTATTGCAACAGTGTTACAATCATTAAGAGCCGCTAAAACCTCCCCTAGTAATACACGGAGGTTTTCCAATTTAAATTTAAAATTTGAAATATCTGAATCCAATCTGTTTGGATCAGAACCGTCACCCACAGAATGAAGCTCTCCGTCCTCATGCTCTGCAAGCTGTGACGCAGTATCAGACATGGCCCTAGTATTATCAGCGCACTCTGTTCTCACCCCAGAGTGATCACGCTTGCCTCTTAGTTCTGGTAATTTAGCCAAAACTTCAGTCATAACAGTAGCCATATCTTGTAATGTTATCTGTAATGGCCGCCCAGATGTACTAGGCGCCATAATATCACGCACCTCCCGGGCGGGAGATGCAGGTACTGCCACGTGAGGCGAGTTAGTCGGCATAACTCTCCCCTCGCTGTTTGGTGAAATTTGTTCAAATTGTACAGATTGGCTTTTATTTAAAGTAGCATCAATACAGTTAGTACATAAATTTCTATTGGGCTCCACCTTGGCATTGGAACAAATGACACAGGTATCTTCCTCTGAGTCAGACATGTTTAACACACTAGCAATAAACTTGCAACTTGGTTACAATCTTATTTAACAAAAACGTACTGTGCCTTCAAGAAGCACTAAACGATTAAATGACAGTTGAAATAATGAACTGAAAAACAGTTATAGTCTCAATCCTTAAAAACAACACAACTTTTAGCAAAGGTTTGTTCCCATTAGTAAATTAACAATAATTAAATTTGAAAATAAAAATTACAGAGCAACGTTTTTTAATCACAGTCAATATATAAGTCTCACAGCTCTGCTGAGAGAATCTACCTCCCTCCAAAGAAGTTTGAAGACCCCTGAGTTCTGTTAGAGATGAACCGGATCATGCAGGAAATACAAGAGTAACTGACTGGAAATTTTTGATGCGTAGCAAAAGAGCGCCAAAAACGGCCCCTCCCCCTCACACACAGCAGTGAGAGAGAAACGAAACTGTCACAATTAAAACAAGTAACTGCCAAGTGGAAAAATAATGCCCAAATATTTATTCACTCAGTACCTCAGAAATGCAAACGATTCTACATTCCAGCAAAAACGTTTAACATGATAAATACCTATTAAAAGGTTTAGTGTACTTTTAACAGAGTAATTCCGGTGAAATACCATCCCCAGAATACTGAAGTGTAGAGTATACATACATGTCATAACGGTATGGCAGGATTTTCTCATCAATTCCATTCAGAAAATAAAAACTGCTACATACCTCAATGCAGATTCATCTGCCCGCTGTCCCCTGATCTGAAGCTTTTACCTCCCTCAGATGGCCGAGAAACAGCAATATGATCTTAACTACTCCGGTTAAAATCATAGTAAAAACTCTGGTAGATTCTTCTTCAAACTCTGCCAGAGAGGCAACAACACGCTCCGGTGCTATTGTAAAATAACAAACTTTTGATTGAAGTTATAAAAACTAAGTATAATCACCATAGTCCTCTCACACATCCTATCTAGTCGTTGGGTGCAAGAGAATGACTGGGAGTGACGTAGAGGGGAGGAGCTATATGCAGCTCTGCTGGGTGAATCCTCTTGCATTTCCTGTTGGGGAGGAGTTATATCCCAGAAGTAATGATGACCCGTGGACTGATCACACATAACAGAAGAAATCATGTTTTTCTTGAAGGATAAAGACTTCTTCCTGTACCACTGCTTGAAGAAGGTGTCTTCCAGAAACTGGCAGTAGGACTGGGAGTTGAGCTTGACTCCATCCTCAACCCGAAAAGGCTCTACAAGCTCATCTTTGATGATACCAGCCCAAACCAGTACTCCACCTCCACCTTGCTGGCGTCTGAGTCGGACTGGAGCTCTCTGCCCTTTACCAATCCAGCCACGGCCCATCCATCTGGCCCATCAAGACTCACTCTCATTTCATCAGTCCATAAAACCTTAGAAAAATCAGTCTTGAGATATTTCTTGGCCCAGTCTTGATGTTTCAGCTTGTGTGTCTTGTTCAGTGGTGGTCGTCTTTCAGCCTTTCTTACCTTGTGCTTTTGGGCACTCCAGTGATGTTGCAGCTCTGAAATATGGCCAAACTGGTGGCAAGTGGCATCTTGGCAGCTGCACGCTTGACTTTTCTCAGTTCATGGGCAGTTATTTTGCGCCTTGGTTTTTCCACACGCTTCTTGCGACCCTGTTGACTATTTTGAATGAAACGCTTGATTGTTCGATGATCACGCTTCAGAAGCTTTGCAATTTTAAGAGTGCTGCATCCCTCTGCAAGATATCTCACTATTTTTGACTTTTCTGAGCCTGTCAAGTCCTTCCTTTGACCCATTTTGCCAAAGGAAAGGAAGTTGCCTAATAATTATGCACACCTGATATAGGGTGTTGATGTCATTAGACCACACCCCTTCTCATTACAGAGATGCACATCACCTAATATGCTTAATTGGTAGTAGGCTTTCGAGCCTATACAGCTTGGAGTAAGACAACATGCATAAAGAGGATGATGTGGTCAAAATACTCATTTGCCTAATAATTCTGCACTCCCTGTATATACACATACATATATATACACATATTAATGGCAAGATTTAAAATACATCTCCTTTGAGGCATACTATTGTCTTTATAAATTATTTTATTCTAAATAAAGTAGAATTTAATAATTGACAAATACACATTAGAAAGACAATTCAATGACACTTACTTTAAAGGGATACTAAACCCAATTTTTTTTATTTCATGATTCAGATAGAGCATGAGATTTTACGCACCTTTCTAATTTACTCCTATTATCAATTTTTCTTTGTTCTCATGCTATCTTGATTTGAAAAAGCAGTACTGTAAGCTTTAGAGCCGGACCATTTTTTGTTCAGCACATGGGTAGCACTTGCTGATTTGTGGCTAAATGTAGCAAACCAATCAGCAAGCTCTACCAAGGTGCTGAACTAAAAATGGGCCGGCTCCTAACCTTTTATTACTGCTTTTTCAAATCAAGATAACATGAGAACAAAGAAAAATTGATAATAGAAGTAAATTAGAAAGTTGCTTAAAATTGCATGCTCTATCTGAATCATAAAAGAAAAAAAATGAGGGGTTAGTATCCCTTTAAATTTAAAATGAGCAGTAGAAGATTTTCTGTGAAATGTCAAAGTTAATCCAAATTTCCCTCCCACTGTATCATGTGACAGCCATCAGCCAATCATAAATGCATATACATATTTACTGTGCACTTTTGCACATGCTCAGTAGGAGATGGGGCCTCAGAAAGTGTGCATATAAAAAGAATGTGCCTGTTTAGATAAATAATGTATATTGCAATTTTTTGTGTGCGCTTTATCTAAATCATGAAACTTTAATTTAACTTAAAGGGATACTGAACCCAAATTGTTTCTTTCATGATTTAGATAGAGCATGCAATTTCAAACAACTTTCTAATTTACTCCTATTATCAATTTTTGGTTCTCTTGCTATCTTTATTTGAAAGACAGCATCTAAGCTAAGGAGACAGACAATTTTTAGTTTAGTACCCTGGACAGCACTTGTTTATTGGCGAGTTAATTTATCCACCAATCAACAAGAACAACCCAGGTTGTTCAGCAAAAATAGGTCGGCTTCAAAACTTACATTCTTGCTTTTTTAATAAAGAAAAATTGACAATAGGAGTAAATTAGAAAGTTGCATGCTCTATCTGAATCACGAAATATAAAATATGGGTTCAGTGTCCCTTTAAAACATCTCTCAAAATGATATGGTGTTATTTTGAAGTTTAACTGAATTTATATCTACCAGATGTCAACCTTGGGCTGTCTGGTTTAAGCATACAACACTTAACAGAAACAGTCTCAAAAAGAAGGGTGTTGTTTCTTTAAAAGGGAGGAGAAAGACTGCTTAATTACAAGACATTTCTGTCAAGCCACAGTCATTATGTTAGTATAAAATCTATTGTTTTGCTGTTTTCTGTTAAAGCCAATCACGGACAGATATGTAGCAGGGTTAGTCATAGTGCAATATACATTCATTCTTTATTTTGCCCCCCATTATGTAAATTTAAAAGTTATTTTACTACACGTAACTAAACATTTTATAATAAAATCTCAAGGTGTTTACCGCCCATTAACTTGCTGCAGACACATGCACACTCCTGAACTTACAAGGTGCCGTATATGGGTAGAACGAAGCGCACTTTAGTGAATGCGGAGGTACGTAAGGTGCCGTATAGGGGTGAAAGGAAGCGCACTGTAGTGAATGCGGAGGTACGTAAGGTGCCGTATAGGGGTGGAAGGAAGCGCACTGTAGTGAATGCGGAGGTACCGTATAGGGGTGAAAGGAAGCGCACTTTAGTGAATGCGGAGGTACGTAAGGTGTGGTATGGGGGCGGAAGGAAGCACACTTTAGTGAATGCGGAGGTACGTAAGGTGTGGTATGGGGGCGGAAGGAAGCACACTTTAGTGAATGCGGAGGTACGTAAGGTGTGGTATGGGGGCGGACGGAAGCGCACTTTAGTGAATGCGGAGGTACATAAGGTGTCGTATAGGGGGTGGAAAGTGCACTTTAGTGAATGCGGAGGTACGTAAGGTGTCGTATAGGGGGTGGAAGGAAGTGCACTTTAGTGAATGCGGAGGTACGTAAGGGGTCGTATAGGGGGTGGAAGGAAGTGCACTTTAGTGAATGCGGAGGTACGTAAGGGGTCGTATTGGGGTGGAAGGAAGTGCACTTTAGTGAATGCGGAGGTACGTAAGGGGTCGTATTGGGGTGGAAGGATGTAGAGTACAGTGCTGAAGATTTAGTTAAAGTGGTCAGACACAGACTGGGATATAAAGGAACAAAAACAATAGTATGTTAGAGGGAGGTGAGAGACTTGATAGATTATGAAAAGCAAAGCATTTATGAGCACCTCACGTGCACGATTGTCTTCAAACCTAAACATTCATGTAAAATTTTAAAGCTAAGTCCCTGCCATTATTGGCTGATTTAGCGAAGCTGATACCAAAATAGAAGGGGGGGAGGGGGAATTTATATTATTGTTGATATTATTATCATCATCACCATCGTCCAATTCACTTCATTCTCGTAGTATCCTTTGTTGAAGAATGAAGCTAGGTAGGTTCATAGGACATCAGAAGAGTGCATGTCTTTAGAACTCAATGGCAACAGTCTATAAATACCGCTACAAACATTGATTCTTTTTTCCCCTTTAGTCTAAGTATATTTCAGCCTACCAGATAAAGCTGTGATTTCCGCCCTCTAGGAACGACAAACATTCTGAACTAAGAATTTAGAAATGAAATGAAACAAGAAGGTGACTCATAGAGTAACAATACTTAATCCATCAGCCTGATGAAAAATATGTTGATTTTAAAACAATTGTTAAATTGGAGTTTTATCCTGCTTCTTAGCCCCTCTGATACAGAACCTCACGCTTTCGTGCGAGGTTTAGAGCTGCCGTGATAATCTATTAGGCCCGCCCCCTTTTGGGCGACAGAAACATTAGTTTCCGCTAGGCATTTACTGCTGCGATATCAGTGGTCAGAATCTCACACTACCAAATGTGGTTTAGTGGATCAAAATGTTATCTATTTGCACCCAGATAATTAATATAGCGTCTGGGCAGCAGAAGTGTATATTGGACTTAAAGGGACATGAAATCCACATGTGATTAAGACAGATACTTAGGTAGTGTGCAAATGTCTAGAATACTACATGGCAGGAAAAGGTGCTGCTATCTAGTGCATGTAAAGCGTTATGGCAAAACAGCTGCTCACACATGCACGCTCCTGAGCTTCCTTTCCTGCTTTTCAACAAAGATAGCAAAAGAACATAGAAAAGTTTATAACCAAAGTAAAATTGGAAAGTTGTTTAAAATGACATGCTCTATCTGAATCATGAAAGAAAAATGGTGGCTTTCAAGTCCCTTTAAGACGATCACTGCTGCAGGTTTGGCAACTCAAAGAGGTTTCAGTTATGGAGAGCAGATGTTTCACGTGTAATTGTGGGAAGTACTTTTCAAAAATAGTGGTAGACACACGTACAACAATCTAAAGGCACAGTGTATACAGAATACATACAGCTTTCCTAAGCTTTTTAGGCCGAATATTGTGAGCATAATTAAATTATGAAAGTATGGGGAAAATCCAGTAATATCCCCTATAAATAAGTTAGAATGATACGTAGCGTTTATCAGTCTTAATTATGAAAGAATTTATAACCAAAGATAGGCTCCCTAAATACACATTTAATATCAGTGTGTAATACTTAGCAACAAGAAAAAACAAATGCAATTTGGCAACATCCCATGTGCAATTAAAGAGAATTATTCTGTATGTGCTTAATAAAGCCACACCTTTGCTGAGAATAAGCCGATCGAGGAGAATTGTTTTTTTACTGTATTATTGAATTTATAGACAGGACAGAAAACAGTTTTAATCGAAGGTTACAGTTTGATTTGGTAAATAGAAAGTGTATACACATATACACACACACACCAAGGCAGTGCCAAGTAACAATTTGTAGGGGGGGTTGTTATTCCTTACCCCAAGATTCCATTAATTTCTCCTATACCCGAAAGGTGCCGCAGTAAGTGCATACTAAGCGCTACACGCTCTCTCTGACACAGATCTCATTAACTAAACATGACAGCTATGATGAAAAACCATCCTCAGCTGAACAATAAGGACAGAATATTGCTGCTGTTTATATGGGGGCTGCAGAATTAATAGGTCTGGTTATTTGGTTTTGCGCTGGGATCATTCCCCTGGGAACAACATAACTACTTTCTGTGAACTCTGGGCCAAGGGTATAATTTTCTGTTAAACTGTATTCAGGTGCCCATACACCCCAGAGAATGCAGGCTTCTGTCACACCAACTGCCACATTACAGCACACAGGGACAAGCCGCTTGTGCCATGTTCTTCTATACAGTGAATATGTGACATAGGGAAGGACAGAGCTTCCCTCTTCCCAACTGTTTGTCATTGTACTGAACACTGCAAGCTCAGGGCCAATAAAAGGAACTACAGTATACTGGAAACACACTGACTCATGCGAACATGCTTATGACTGGACAGCCAACTAATAATTAGACACAACACCTTACTTGCACATTCAGATTAACCCCTGCATGCACACACAGATAAGAAGTGTGATTTCCCAATACTGTGTGCCTAACACAAATATTATATTACGGCTGCACAATAGTACACCTATAGGTTATATTCTTTGAGAGTTTCCATTAAAAACAGATTTATTTTTTTTTAAATGCTTTTGACTTGAATTTAAATAATGTAGACATCACTAATACAAACCATTCTAAGGGCAGTTTTGTTAGAGTTGTTATTTATTTTCACCAAGTCCTCATTGCACTTAGGGTTTACCCTATACTGGAGGTTTAATTTACGGTCCTGTGCGACCTTAGGGGGGGGGAGCATACTTTTATATAATCCAATTAAAGTGACACGAAACCCAATTTTTTTCTCTCATGATTCAGATAGAACAGCAATTTTAAGCAACTTTCTAATTTATTCCTGTTATCAATTTTTCTTCGTTCTCTATCACAGGAATGTGATGCATAGGAGCCTGAACCATTTTTTGTTGAGAACCTGGGTTATGCTTGCTTATTGGTGGGTAAATGTAAGCCTCCAATAAGCAAGCTCTATCCATGGCGCTGAACCTAAAATGGGCTGGCTACTAAGATTTACATTCCTGCTTTTAAAATAAAGATAGCAAGAGAACAAAGATAAATTGATATTAGGAGTAAATTAGAGAGTTGCTTAATTTTATACTCTATCTGAATCATGAAAGAAAAAAAAATTGGGTTCAGTGACCCTTTAATGACTGCAGAGGTACAGATGTTATATTGTCATCTGTCACACACACATTATATATATATATATATATATATATATATATATATATATATATATATATATGTGTGTGTGTGTGTGTGTGTGTGTGTGTGTGTGTGTGTGTGTGTGTGTGTGTGTGTGTGTGTGTGTGTGTGTGTGTGTGTGTGTGTGTGTGTGTGTGTGTGTGTGTGTGTGTGTGTGTGTGTGTGTGTGTGTGTGTGTGTGTGTGTGTGTGTGTGTGTGTGTGTGTGTGTGTGTGTGTATATATATATATATATATATATATATATATATATATATATATATATATATATACACATACATACACACACACACAATACAATTTTAAACAATTTCCAATTTACATCTATGATCCAATTTGTTTTGTTCTCTCTGTATCCATTGTTGAAAAGCATACCTACATATGGGAGCTAGCTACTAATTGGCGGCAGCAGATATATACTATACCTTTTTTATCATTGGGCTAATACTATGTTCACTAGCTCCCAGTAGTGCATTGCTGCTCCTTTAATAAAAAGATACCAAGAGAATGAAGCAAAAATGATAATAGAAGTAACTGGATAGTTGTGTGAAAACCAGTGAGATAGCATACAATTTTAAACCTGTCCTCGGCCATCCTTAACAGGCCAGAGTTTGATGATATCTGAACTAGAGCAGAGATGATATAATTAGTCGATTAGTAAATATGGTTATTTTACCTGCTCTAACACAAGGTAATCCTGAAAATCTGGCCTGCTAGGGAGGCCTGAGGACAGGTTTGAAACCCAGTGCTCTATCTGAATCATGAAAACAATTGGGTTTCATGTCCCTTTAACACAGGGATGGGGAACTTTGGCCCTCCAGATGTTTCAGGACTACATTTCCCATGATGCTCAACTGGACTTTAGAGTGCCTAAGCATCATGGGTAATGTAGTTTTGAAACACCAGGAGTGCAAAGGTTCCCCATCCCTTCTTTAAAGGGACCATTCTAATATAAAAGTGACATGCTATATATCATTACAGATCGTCATTTTGGCATACAGACCCTAGCAAACTGAGTGTTTAAGCTTCACATTGAGGTTAAAGAGATTGCTAAAGACCAGCTCGGAAGTCACAAGCATTGCAGCTCTAACAGAACACAACCAATAAGCCAATCAGGAAACTATTGCAGCCAACTGCTGGTGACTTCCTGCATCCCCCAAGCAGGACTCCCACAAAAGGCGTTTTAAACAAAGAGATAAACATATTTCATTTGTGCATTAGAATGTCTCTTTAACCTTTTAATGCCTTTATGGTGTTCTATTCCGTTTTAACTGCGCTGGGCTTTAGCGCCATTAGGACGGAATAGAATGTCCTAGCCGTTTGGCTGTCCTACACCCAACGGCACTTACTGGATGCGATCATGGTCTGGAAGGCATGCCTAGCGTCATAGGGACACCCCCCTGACCCGATCCCATAACTGAAATCTTGCGATCGCGTGATATCAATTTGTCTACATCGGAACTCTGTTCCGATGTAGACAAATTGACCCTGTCATGAAAGGGTTAAGGTAAGTTGTTAAAGAGATTGTAAAAATTTTCTCCCCTGTTCCAAACAATCCATTTTACTTGCTTAATAAAAGGCAATATACCTTTTAGTTACCTATTCTGAAAATTTCAATACTGTAGTATTGGCTCTAGAACAGTCATGAAAACAAGGAGGTAGCAGAAAAAAAAATAATCTCCCAGTCAGTGTGGGAGAGAAAGAGCATCCTTGCAGCTGCTTTGAATTCAACAAAATCTTTTAAGCTGCTTGGCTGAGTATATAGTCCCTTTAACATTTACATGGAACCGCACATTTTGAGATTCATTCAGAGAATACAACTTTAAAAGTTTCCAATTTACTACAAAATTCCCTTTTCTCACTTTTTTTGAATAACATTCATGTGCTGCTATCTAGTGATCCTGAGAATACATAATATTGTTAGAAGTATTCTTGCAAAATTCCTACTAAATAGTGCTCCAGACAGATGCACGCTCATGAGCCTACCTGCTTTCATTTGTTGAAAAGCAAGACAACATACATTTATAAAAGAGATGGCAGAAGCTCTGTTTATTGCAATAAAATTGTTTGACAAGATTACAATTTAAGGCTGGAGGAAATGAGATTAAATCTCCAGCAACGTAAAAGTTTTTTTACTGTAAAAGGTAATTAGACTGTGGAACTCATTACCTAAGCAGGTAGTAAATGCCAATACCTTATATACATTAAAGTGATGGTAAACTCTCCCCTTTATAAAATCAGATCTGGAATGTAAGTGCTATTTTAGATGGGGTTTTATTCATCATGTGCAATGAAGATGCGCTATAACTTAGTTATTAATATAGATATGAAATTCAAATACCCCACGTTACACCACCCACTTCAAAAGTCAATTTTCCTGTCAGCTAAATGATTGATTTACTCTCCAATCAATGCTCTAGCTACAACAAAAGTGCCATATGGGGAGAGCGCTGATTGGACAACAATTCAATCTGTTAGCTCACAGAAAATGTTACTTTTGAAGTGGGCAGTATTTGAATTTCATATCTATATTAATAACTAAGTTATACTGCATCTTCATTACAGCTAATAAATTAAACTTCATCTAAAATAGCGCTTACATTCCAGATCTGATTTTATAAAGGGGAGAGTTTACCATCACTTTAAAGAATTATTTAGATACATTTCTGGCTAGAAAAAAAAATTCAGGGATGTGATTGCTGGTGTTAAATGGTCACTTCGTTAATGGGATTAATTTAAGATCAACTGGAGCTTTTATTGAAGAAAAATTAAAACAGGGCTCGACAAACCTAGGAGCTTGGGAGCCTCTGGCTCCTAGAATTTTACCCCTGGCTCATAACTTTTTGGGTTATTCTCCATATATCTATATACAAATCCAACTGTCCCCAAGGCAGAACATGCTGTGATCTGAGATGTCATCGCAGAAAATGCAGTATTTCTGCCTGCAGAAAGAACAGGGCACATGCAGTAACTGTTAGCGCTTTCACTTTGCAGCGCTGCTCTCTTCAAACAGTGCTGTGCAAGTTTTCCTTAACACTTTGCAGCCAGAGCAAAGCGCTGTTTGATGAGAATAGTCAAATACAGAGCAGCGGTCAAAGCTATGACTCCTGAATGTAATACGTTCTTGTGATTTATACATCTTTTCATTGCTACATTTTTACCTTTATAATTATGTGACTTTAGGCCAAGAACAAAGGAAATCGGCAGCTAATTCGAAATGCAATATATTATACAACTTTAACAGTTGCTTAATTCTCCAGTTAAACAACAAATTGCAATTGAGCTGGTTCTTTAACTGCTTAATTTAAAATATAATTTCAAAATGACCTGCAGAAAATTTTCACTAAAGAATAAATCTCATCACAGAACGTGAAAAAAAGTTCTGCCTCTGGGCCAACTGTCTGGCTCCTAAAAATATGCCTGGCTCCTAAATATTCTTACTGGCTCCTAATTTTAAAGTGAACGTCAATTTTGATGCTAAAAGTACCCGGTTTTTAAAAATTAGATTAAAAACAGGGGCACTTTAATTCATCAAAATTTACATTTCACTCCTGTTGGGGGGAGAAAAAAAAAATACCTTTTAATCTTCACAGCAGCTCCAGCTTCCTCCACCCGTCGCAAAGCCTCTTCCTGGGTCTACAATGAGGAATCCGGCTTCCTCCAATCAAGGCCTTGAATCAGACACCGATTCCCCTGTGGGGGAAGCCGTGATTGGAGAATGACCTATCCATCATTTCTGACGTCAGAAACGGCTTTTGATGACTGGAGGAAGCTGGAGCTGCTATTAAGATTAAAAGGTAAGTTTTTTTCACAACATGAGTGAAATGTAAATTTTGATGAATTAAAGTGCCCGTTACTAATTAAATTGTTAAAAACCAGACACTTTAGCATCAAAATTGACACTTTAAACAGATTTATCAAACACTGAATTAAGATCTGTATAGGTTAAACTCGATGGACTTGTGTCTTTTTTCAACCTAATCTACTATGTTACTATGTAAGTAAATTGGAAGTTTTTTTGATTGTTTTTTTAAATTGTATGCTCTGAATCATAAAACAAAGTTTGGTTCTAAAGTCTCTTCAAAGTGTGTAAATTTCTGATGAACCAGTGCCCGGGTTTTAATAATCCTATTAAAAACAGGGGCACTTTCATTCATCAAACTTTACATTTCACTGGTTTTGTTAAAATACTTACCTTTTCTTTGTGAAAGCCGCTCCAGCGCTTCCCCCGCAAGCCTCTTCCTACGTCAGAAATGACGATCCCGACCTTCCTCCAATCACGGCGTTGCTTTAGGCAATGATTCCCCCGGGGGGAGAAGCCATGATTGGATGATGCCGGAATAGTCATTGATGACGTATGAAGAGGCTTGCGACGGGCGGGGGAAGCGCTGGAGCGGCTTTCAAGAAGAAAAGGTAAGTATTTTAACAAAACCAGTGAAATGTAAAGTTTGATGAATGAAAGTGCCCCTGTTTTTAATAGGAGTTTTATGAACAGGCACTCATTCCGCAAACTTTACATTCACTTTAAGTGGAATAAATAAATCAATCAAAAAAAGTAATTAATCTTTTTCTGTGCAACATTTGTAGTGACCTTTAATCCTCCTCCAGATCAATGTATAGTAACAGGTAAAGGGGTGGATTTAAGTGTTCATTGAACAACCATATTAAACATTTACAAAGTTACTAAGACAACAAACATTTCAGAGGGTAGAGATGTTCAGCTCTGTGGGCTTAACATCCTGCAAGAGGTTATCAACAAACACCGGCTCGGCAGGGTAGTTATGTGATCTACAACGTAAATATAGTTATAGATAGCTCATCTCCTGAATTATGGCCACGGTATTCAGTGACACAAAGTTGTCAAAAGAAATAGTTTCAGTTGTCATCCAGACACCTTGTTCTCAGCAGATCTTCACAATACAGTAACTCATGGTAAACACAAAAAACTTGGTAAAGTTAAAAAAAAAAAAAAAAAAACTATAAACACATCACAATGTAAAGTAAAATAGAGAGATGGTTTCTATTCCTGTTTTTTAACCCAATTCCACATTAGACATTTTTTGTCACAACTATAATTCTCAAGATTTGGAACAATAGTTTGTTCTTGCAGTAAAATCTCAAATTATTTTTTTAATGCTAGATGTAAAACGCTGCCCATCATGATCTGTTTATTTATTGCTGGCCCAACATAGTTTACAGATATTCTCATTGTTTATTTTTAGTCCGGGGCCACATTCCGTTATGCAACACTGTCTAGGAAGCAATAACTAATAAAATACAAATATCACCTATAAATAATTCAGAATGAATCCTTGCACATACGTGTGCACAGCACAGAAGTAATGGCTCTGCTGTTACCATGACGAACCATGCAAGCTATGTGTCCTGAATTCTAGACATCTAAGCTTGATGGCAAATTTAAAGAGACAGAAAAAGCACATACAGCAACTATAAAGTTTACAAAATTAAAAGGATATTCTAGTGTAAAATCAAAATAAAATTTTTAAACAAGTTCCATTTTTTTGTTTAACTTCTTCACACAAAAAAATAAATAAATGGGCTGTGTACTCAAACAGCTGAAGAATTAATTGCATTCAAAGCTGCTGCATGAACAGATATTCAAAAAGGTTGTGCTCTTTCTTGCTCCTGCGTATTGCTTGCATAGCTTTTCTTTAGCCAATAACTACAGACAAAATCAGGTATTTGAAAAGGCAAAATAAAGGTAAAGCAGCAATTTGTAAACAATGCACTACATCAGGTATATCAGATTTTTGGTTGCACATAAAAAGACTGTTTTACTGTACAACATCCCTTTTATCATGTAGTCAAATCTGAATTTCTAAAAACACCAACATCTCCTACAGATAAGGATCGGACCAGTGATTGGAAGATATTATGCATGTATGCCTGGCTGCTTCTCATTGGCTCACCAGCTTACTGCATATTTAAAAGGGACACTAAACCCAATCTTTTTTCTTTAATGATTCAGAGAGAGCAGCAATTTTAAGCAATTTTTATTCTCTCTCTTGCCATCTTTATTTAAAAAGCAGAAATGTAAAGCTTAGGAGCCGGCCCATTATTGGTTCAGCACCTGGGTTACACTTGCTGATTGGTGGCTAAATGTAGCCACCCATAAGAAAACACTATCCAGGGTGCTGAACCTAAAATGGGCTGACTTCTAAGCTTTACGTTTCTGCTTTTTAAATAACGATAGCAAGAGAACAAAGAAAATGTGCTGCTCTATCATTAAAGAAAGAAAAAAAAAATTGGTTTAGTATCCCTTTAATATGCAAAATATAAGATGCTGATTGGCTGCGTATATTTATTGAGGAACAGCCAGTTGTGAGCTGTCGTTGGTGACGTCAGATTGAAAATGAAAATACTTAAACTACTTAGAAGCTTTGTATTTAAGAAATGTCATTTAGTTTTTTTTAATGTTACCATTAGACATCATTATACAATTTGTTTATGTGACATATTGCAGTTTTATAATACTTTAACTCCCTTGCTCCCAGGATAGATCATACCCTAATATTCTCAGTAAGAAACATAAAGGTTAATTGTTGAATAATATGCAGATCACATTGGCTAATGGGCTAATCTAAAACAGATATGTGAAAATCTCTTAAAAAGAACATGTTTTTTTGTTATACTGTCAGAATCTCACCACCATACTTTTAGGATACCATTTACACAACTGATTTAAATGAACATCCTTGTCTGACAAACTGATGGCACTTATTTCCTGTGAGATGGCAACACTTCCTCAGTAAGCAGAATCCTTCAGCAACTATCCTGACTAATGACCGGTAAGGTATAGAGTCACTGGCTAGAACATTCCTGCTAGCTTTAATCCTACCAAAAATGCCACAGGAAATGAATCAGAACTAAAACATTTGCAATAAATAAATAGGTTAATTTACAAAGTACACAAACAATTATGTTATGCTCTCTGAATATTATGCCAGTGTCCATTTAAATAAAAGCACAAAAAACACAACAGGGTTAATTGTCCATTATAACAAAGCAGTTGCTGTAGATCCTTTCTTTGTTCATGTGGTTCAATAAACAACATATTAGCAGTGAACCTCAATCAGTCTATCGCCACTGTTATAGCACATTTGTAATTTTTGTTAATTATTCATGGATTTCTGAACTATTCAATTAACTACGTGATATTGAGAATTTAAAGTCTACACCTCGCGTTTTTATAGTGAATTCCTATCCGTAAATATATAGTCACACATTGTACAGATTATATCTATTCCTAGAGCTGGACAAAGTCACCATGACAACATTAAATTTGGGTTTTGTACATGAAAATGTGAGCACTTAAGACTTAATACAAAGATGCCCCACCTAACCACAAGCCAACTGTCTTCCTCAAAGCCGCATTACCAGCGTGGTGCCAATGGCAATACAGTATTACTAATTCCCAACAGGAAACGTGGTCATTATTTCAGATTAGTGTGTGGTAGCCATGTAGCACGCTGGAAGTGCAGTTCCCAGGTACCATTAAGACTACAATGGCTAAAAGACGTAAATAAACATAATACTAGCGGTAGGACATTGGAGCAGCCAGGTACAACATAACTTCATGCCTTTCCTCCTCAGATGCCTGGGTCTTACATGACCTGAAGTCACAAATGGATCACAACATTAAGACCCAGTAAAAGTTACTGGAGACACACAGCTGCTTAACCCATCGCCTGCCAGAAAACTGCAGCACACTGCAAGTCAATGCCAAACATGGGATGAAAAAAAAAAAACTGTTAAAGGGACATGAAACCCAATTTTTTTTCCTTTCACGATTCAGATGGAGCATACAATTTTAAACAAATTTCAATGTATTCTGATTATTTTCATTGTCTTAATATCTTTTGTTGAAGGGGCAGCAATGCACTACTGGGAGCTAGTATATATCTGCAGTCAACAATCAGAAGCTAGTTCCCAGTAGTGCATTGCTACTCCTGAGTCTACTGCTTTTCAACAAAGGATACCAAGAGAAATAAGCAATTTAGATAATAGAAATTAGAAAGTGGTTTGAAATTGTATGAAATAATTTTTTGGCGTTTCATGTCCCAATAAATGTGTTACTTACAGCAAAGGGAGAACTCAGTGAAAACAGTAATAAGGAGGTTAAAGCAGTGTGTGTTACTGGCATGTAAATGAACAAATAACTGTTAATTGGGTATAAATAGTGTGTCAGGCTCCTTACTCTGGCTTTGTATTTCACAAAGTTAGAAAGCAGAAATAAACATATTGTATATTTTACAGCCCTGCAATAAATATACTGAATATTTTACTATCTACAAAGAACATGTTAGATCTGAGTATTTTAGAAACTGCTTGTCCATTAACAGGTCATATACAACCAAAACTGCTCATATATTGTTATCTAGATGCATAAACAAAACACAAAGCAAGATTCTATAGCAGGAGGTCTCTGTGTATTATTAAGCTCCCACACTTCTCGTCTCCCACCTTTTGCAGATTGGCTGATTAGGTGCTTTGATAATCGGATTGCTACTAATCTCTACATGTCCTTCTCAGCTATTGTAATTACATTACACCTCTACTATTAGTTATTTTCTACCACATAAAACCAGCTTGAGAACACGGTAAGGTTATATTTTTTTCTCTGACTTGCTTTCCATGAAAGGAATGTACTTAACATCAGTACTAGGGGCATAAACCATGTAAATGGGAAAATAAATATCCAGGAGGGGACTACTAGCATGTTTGTTTTATGATGAGCAAACAGACTATACACTGTGCAGGTATCTTAGCATTGTGTCAAGTGACTGTTATAACAAATCCACATTATTAAAAGGGAAGAGTCATTTTATGACTTCATATGATCTTTGGTCATACACTAAGAGATCACTCCCAATATAATATCTATAAATGGGACTGAAGTTGAAATGGGTTGGCTACATATATTTCTATCTAAAGAATGGGCCAAAATAATCCATTACATATACTGACAGAGACACTCACTTGCTATTGCTTAAAATAAGTGTTTGATGGAGAAATAGTTCGGTCAAATTTCTTTTTAAAAGGAGTCAGCACAACTGGCTGCATAAAAGGGCTGATACAAAAATATATATACTTTATCAATGAATTGGATAAAAATGTATATATATATATATATATATATATATATATATATATATATATATATATAGTGATCTGATGATTTATCTGGTGGCAACATTTGATAATTGGGTATATATATATAATGGAGTAACCATAGTTCTATTGTTCCCCAGAGCACATGTATGAAAGAAGATGGGCTGAGAATATGGTATGTGTATTAGCCTTGCAGGAACATGAATGTCTGCACTTGCTATACAAATACAAGGCAAACTATTATGGGACACCTGTCATCTGTAAGATGACAAAGAAGCTGTCAAATTCACATCATGGTGTAGCAAGAGGTGATTCTGCACCATCAAATTTAATGGAACAAAAAGTTGACCACAAAGCTTAACATATGTAGTGGGGGGCTAGTGGGAGATCTCATAATCTACTACATATTGTATTATTTTTAACCACCCACGCACCCATTTTTCCACTAAACTGCACAGTAAAGAAAACCAGGCACCTTTGACATTTTGGAGAGCTACAGTATTGAATGGGGTGGTGATCACCCAAGGAAATGCCACTGGTAACTGCACCAACACCAAAGCAAGACCCAGTTATAAATAGTGCAAGTGTGGGGATAGCAGTGTTTCTTAGCCTTTTAAGATTTGATCCACCCTGGTCATATTAATATCCATGTGGCACCCCTGATTTTCTCTTCTAGAAGTCTGAGACAACCCAGTGATGTGAAGCTATGGTATAAACAGATTGCGCACTGAGATATATAAGCAGTTACACAGTGACTGATGGGGAATACAGGCAGATAACATACATGAGCTGTACGGGATGTTTTCTTTAGCAGTTCTACACCTGTGACACCCACGAGAGATGTGACATTAGGGTGGGTGCTGCAGCACAGAGTAAATACAGGACAGCTCTTACCTCATATTCGATGTACTGTTTTCTCCACTCCGGGGTGATGTGAGCAGAGAGATGCTCTGCAAACTTCATCTTGACTCCGGGTCCTTAGGGGCCCCGCTCCCGGCCCTCAGGGGCCCCGGGATGCTTCCCTCGGTGCTGACAGTGGATCCCAGGGACCGCTCCGGCGCATGTGTCCTGCACTGTCCGGTCCAGATCCCCGCTGGTGCAGTGAGCAGTGTCCACGATGCGAGTTATTGTACCGGTGTCTAACACTTCCGACTCTATAGCAGGCGCCGCACACTGTACGTCCTAATGAAACTCTCAGCTCTGCCTCCTACAGTGGCCCCGCCGCCATCTTGCCAAATCCCCCACTGCGCATGGGCAAGCTCTGCCCACACACAACGTCATTGCCATGGAAACCACCTCCCCGTGTCTCCTCAACAGATACTAGGCGGAGACTGTAATGCAAGGGGTGGGCACTTTACTAAAACCTCGTTTCTCATTTGACAATATTTATTTGCATAGGCGTTGGTTTATCCCCAGAGACCCGCCTTCTAGGATAAAGGGCGTATCCTTTCTTTATGACTCCGCCCACGTGTTTTGAAATTTGCTGCGCTTAGGTTTTTGGCTAGCAGTTGTAAACAACTAACACACACAGTGCAGATCCAGGGAAATATCCTGTTACACTTACCTGAGTTTACTGAGTGTTACAGGGAAATATCCTGTTACACTTACCTGAGTTTACTGAGTGTTCCAGGGAAATATCCTGTTACACTTACCTGAGTTTACTGTGTGTTCCAGGGAAATAGTCTGTTACACTACCTGAGTTTACTGTGTGTTCCAGGGAAATATCCTGTTACACTACCTGAGTTTACTGTGTGTTCCAGGGAAATAGCCTGTTACACTTACCTGAGTTTACTGTGTGTTCCAGGGAAATAGCCTGTTACACTACCTGAGTTTACTGAGTGTTATAGGGAAATATCCTGTTACACTACCTGAGTTTACTGTGTGTTTCAGAGAAATAGCCTGTTACACTTACCTGAGTTTACTGTGTGTTCCAGGGAAATATCCTGTTACACTTACCTGAGTTTACTGAGTGTTCCAGGGAAATATCCTGTTACACTACCTGAGTTTACTGTGTGTTTCAGAGAAATAGCCTGTTACATTACCTGAGTTTACTGTGTGTTCCAGGGAAATATCCTGTTACACTTACCTGAGTTTACTGTGTGTTCCAGGGAAATATCCTGTTACACTTACCTGAGTTTACTGTGTGTTCCAGGGAAATATCCTGTTACACTTACCTGAGTTTACTGTGTGTTTAAGAGAAATAGCCTGTTACACTTATTTGAGTTTACTGTGTGTTCCAGGGAAATATCCTGTTACACTTACCTGAGTTTACTGAGTGTTCCAGGGAAATATCCTGTTACACTACCTGAGTTTACTGTGTGTTCCAGGGAAATATCCTGTTACACTACCTGAGTTTACTGTGTGTTTCAGAGAAATAGCCTGTTACACTTACCTGAGTTTACTGTGTGTTCCAGGGAAATAGTCTGTTACACTTACCTGAGTTTACTGTGTGTTCCAGGGAAATAGCCTGTTACACTTAACTGAGTTTACTGTGTTCCAGGGAAATATCCTGTTACACTACCTGAGTTTACTGTGTGTTCCAGGGAAATATCCTGTTACACTTACCTGAGTTTACTGTGTGTTCCAGGGAAATAGCCTGTTACACTTACCTGAGTTTACTGTGTGTTTCAGAGAAATATCCTGTTACACTTACATGAGTTTACTGTGTGTTCCAGGGAAATAGCCCGTTACACTTACCTGAGTTTACTGTGTGTTCTAGAGAAATAGCCTGTTACACTACCTGAGTTTACTATGTGTTCCAGAGAAATAGCCTGTTACACTACCTGAGTTTACTGTGTGTTTCAGAGAAATAGCCTGTTACACTTACCTGAGTTTACTGTGTGTTCCAGGGAAAAAGTCTGTTACACTTACCTGAGTTTACTGTGTGTTCCAAAGAAATAGCCTGTTACACTTACCTGAGTTTACTGTGTGTTCCAAAGAAATAGCCTGTTACACTTACCTGAGTTTACTGTGTGTTCCAGGGAAATATCCTGTTACACTACCTGAGTTTACTCTGTGTTCCAGGGAAATAGCCTGTTACACTTACCTGAGTTTACGGTGTGTTCCAGGGAAATATCCTGTTACACTTACCTGAGTTTACTCTGTGTTCCAGGGAAATAACCTGTTACACTTACCTGAGTTTACTGTGTGTTCCAGGGAAATATCCTGTTACACTACCTGAGTTTACTGTGTGTTCCAGGGAAATAGCCTGTTACACTTACCTGAGTTTACTGTGTGTTCTAGAGAAATAGCCTGTTACACTACCTGAGTTTACTATGTGTTCCAGAGAAATAGCCTGTTACACTACCTGAGTTTACTGTGTGTTTCAGAGAAATAGCCTGTTACACTTACCTGAGTTTACTGTGTGTTCCAGGGAAAAAGTCTGTTACACTTACCTGAGTTTACTGTGTGTTCCAAAGAAATAGCCTGTTACACTTACCTGAGTTTACTGTGTGTTCCAAAGAAATAGCCTGTTACACTTACCTGAGTTTACTGTGTGTTCCAGGGAAATATCCTGTTACACTACCTGAGTTTACTGTGTGTTCCAGGGAAATAGCCTGTTACACTTACCTGAGTTTACTGTGTGTTCCAGGGAAATAGCCTGTGTTACACTTACCTGAGTTTACGGTGTGTTCCAGGGAAATATCCTGTTACACTTACCTGAGTTTACTCTGTGTTCCAGGGAAATAACCTGTTACACCTACCTGAGTTTACTGTGTGTTCCAGGGAAATATCCTGTTACACTACCTGAGTTTACTGTGTGTTCCAGGGAAATAGCCTGTTACACTTACCTGAGTTTATTGTGTGTTCCAGGGAAATAGCCGGTTACACTTACCTGAGTTTACTGTGTGTTCCAGGGAAATAGCCGGTTACACTTACCTGAGTTTGCTGTGTGTTCCAGGAAAATAGCCTGTTACACTACCTGAGTTTACTGTGTGTTCCAGGGAAATAGCCTGTTACACTTACCTGAGTTTACTGTGTGTTCCAAAGAAATAGCCAGTTACACTACATGAGTTTACTGTGTGTTCCAGGGAAATAGTCTGTTACACTTACCTGAGTTTACTGTGTGTTCCAAAGAAATAGCCTGTTACACTACCTGAGTTTACTTTGTGTTCCAGGGAAATAGTCTGTTACACTACCTGAGTTTACTGTGTGTTCCAGGGAAATAGTCTGTTACACTACCTGAGTTTACTGTGTCTTTTAGGGAAATAGCCTGTTACACTTACCTGAGTTTACGGTGTGTTCTAGGGAAATAGCCTGTTACACTTACCTGAGTTTACTGTGTATTCCAGGGAGATATCCTGTTACACTACCAGAGTTTACTGTGTGTTCCAGGGAAATAGCCTGTTACACTTACCTGAGTTAACTGTGTGTTCCGAAGAAATAGCCCGTTACACTTACCTCAGTTTACTGTGTGTTCCAAAGAAATAGTCTGTTACACTTACCTGAGTTTACTGTGTGTTCCAAAGAAATAGCCTGTTACACTACCTGAGTTTACTTTGTGTTCCAGGGAAATAGTCTGTTACACTACCTGAGTTTACTGTGTGTTCCAAAGAAATAGCCTGTTACACTTACCTGAGTTTACTGTGTGTTCCAAAGAAATAGCCTGTTACACTTACCTGAGTTTACTGTGTGTTCCAGGGAAATATCCTGTTACACTACCTGAGTTTACTGTGTGTTCCAGGGAAATAGCCTGTGTTACACTTACCTGAGTTTACGGTGTGTTCCAGGGAAATATCCTGTTACACTTACCTGAGTTTACTCTGTGTTCCAGGGAAATAACCTGTTACACTTACCTGAGTTTACTGTGTGTTCCAGGGAAATATCCTGTTACACTACCTGAGTTTACTGTGTGTTCCAGGGAAATAGCCTGTTACACTTACCTGAGTTTATTGTGTGTTCCAGGGAAATAGCCGGTTACACTTACCTGAGTTTACTGTGTGTTCCAGGGAAATAGCCGGTTACACTTACATGAGTTTGCTGTGTGTTCCAGGAAAATAGCCTGTTACACTACCTGAGTTTACTGTGTGTTCCAGGGAAATAGCCTGTTACACTTACCTGAGTTTACTGTGTGTTCCAAAGAAATAGCCCGTTACACTACCTGAGTTTACTGTGTGTTCCAGGGAAATAGTCTGTTACACTTACCTGAGTTTACTGTGTGTTCCAAAGAAATAGCCTGTTACACTACCTGAGTTTACTTTGTGTTCCAGGGAAATAGTCTGTTACACTACCTGAGTTTACTGTGTGTTCCAGGGAAATAGTCTGTTACACTACCTGAGTTTACTGTGTCTTTTAGGGAAATAGCCTGTTACACTTACCTGAGTTTACGGTGTGTTCTAGGGAAATAGCCTGTTACACTTACCTGAGTTTACTGTGTGTTCCAGGGAGATATCCTGTTACACTACCAGAGTTTACTGTGTGTTCCAGGGAAATAGCCTGTTACACTTACCTGAGTTAACTGTGTGTTCCGAAGAAATAGCCCGTTACACTTACCTCAGTTTACTGTGTGTTCCAAAGAAATAGTCTGTTACACTTACCTGAGTTTACTGTGTGTTCCAAAGAAATAGCCTGTTACACTACCTGAGTTTACTTTGTGTTCCAGGGAAATAGTCTGTTACACTACCTGAGTTTACTGTGTGTTCCAGGGAAATAGTCTGTTACACTACCTGAGTTTACTGTGTCTTTTAGGGAAATAGCCTGTTACACTTACCTGAGTTTACGGTGTGTTCTAGGGAAATAGCCTGTTACACTTACCTGAGTTTACTGTGTGTTCCAGGGAAATATCCTGTTACACTACCGGAGTTTACTGTGTGTTCCAGGGAAATAGCCTGTTACACTTACCTGAGTTTACTGTGTGTTGGTTGTAAACCTAACAAAAAAACTGTATAGAAGTGTACAGGGGTTATAAGTTGTTTAAAGGGACAGACTGTATGTGTTAGGGCATGTTATGATTGCACTGTTGCTTACAAGTAACTGTATTTAACCCCTTTAAGGTGGTTACATATATTAAGTCAGATCCAGAGCAAAAATTCACTACTGGGAGCTAGCTGAACACATATGGTGAGCTAATGACAAGTGGCTAATGTGTGTAGCCACCAATCCACAGTTAGCTCCCAGTAGTGTGTAGCTGCTACTGAGCCTACATAGGTATGCCCTTAACCCCTTTACGCCATTAGGACATTCCATGCCATCCTAACAGCACTGGGCTTTAAATCCGTTAGGATGTCATGGAACGTCCTAACTTATACGGCGTCCTGCAGCCTCCCCTTTTGACGCCAGCCTTGAAATCACATGATCACATCAACAATTGTGTGATTTAATTTTTACTAATAGTGTTTACATCAAAACTTTGTTCTGATGTTATCAATATTTTACGAGCATGAAGGGCTTAAATAAAAGGATATTAAGAAAACAATTAAATTGTGTACAAATAGTTCCTTTACCTGGAGTGTCCCTACATATACTGACAGTTTCAAAGCAGTGTTAACATAGCCAGCAGAAATAATCACACTCCCAGTAGGAGGTAGGAGAGATAAGTAATACAATATTAATTTTTAATGATTTTCTCTTAAGTATTGGGCTTTAGCCTTTAGTATACAGACATAGATTATATAAAGACGCATGTGTGTGTACAGAAAGTGATAACATAATGAAATGTGATTTCCATGCTATCTCAACCCATTTTAATGGGTTGTGGTTTGAATAAAAAAAAAGTTATTTCATTTAGGAAAAATAGACATAAATGAGCTATTTTATACTCTGCAGCTGGTAAAACAAGTCACTGGAAACACATAAAGGGAAAAACTAATTTACAGTACACTATCCCTTTAAAAAGGCATAAAACACCTTTTGCTTTTATGTAAAAAAAATGTGTTTGCTCCACACTCTCTAGAAAGTCCAAAAATAAAATTCTGTAGCCTACAAATGCTGCAAAAGAATAACTGGTTTAGGTAATTTGTAGCATTTTGAAATCCTAGGTTACATTTTTTTTTTGGGACTCTAAAGGGAATGTGGGACAAATGACAGTTTTTATGCAAAAGCAATAGATATTTGATAAACGTACCTTTCATTTTTTTCTGATTGTTAACCAAAACCAGAAGGCCATGGGCAGAATTGCAGCAGCCTGGGATATGGGGTCAGGTAAATCAGGGTAGGTTATGGAATGGGGTTGAAGAAAATTGTGATGTCAGTTGTTCCTGATGTGTTGCTGGGCATACTTGAGGCAAGGCCAGGTATTTCTGCTCAGGTTCTAGTTGACTACTGGTTCTGTATTTATAGGAAACTGAGAGCTGCAAGACAGAGCTCCCAAGCTGGGACTTCATAGTTTCCAACAGTCCCTGGATTTTGTTGTTTGTCCCTGGAAATGTTCTCTCCAGGAGATTTGGAGGGCTGCAGCTGAGCTGGAGCATGTGTGACCCAAGTTAATGGGAAGGAGCTGCCGGTGAGGCTGTGTGTGCAGCAAGTACTCTGCTTGATCACTCAGAGCAGGTCTAGTTAGGGACTCCTTGCTGCACATTCTCTGAGTGATTGATGTTTAAACTGCCACAAATCAGAAGAAAAAGCACTAGGAAGGATCTTATTTGTTATAAAAGAGGGGGGGGATTACTTGGCTACTAATGTAGATAATTAATTCTTTGCAACTTTTGCATTATTTAGTCTGAGCGTAAACTTCATATTTTAGCACATTGTATCGTCTGCAGCTTACTGATTTTAGCATGAGTTTTAAACATACACCACTTCCTAAACACAGTGGAAAAATATGAAAATTGCTGTCTGACTAAATAATACATAAATCTATTTGCCCCCAACAGCTCACCTAGTCCGGTGTTGGGTATAATCACACAGTAAGATCAGCTTCACTGAGTGTTTGCTGTGTCTCTCCTCCTGATTATAATAATTTGACACACTGCAGCCTAGCTCCTCCCCAGCACCTCTGCCCTCAGAGTGTCATTAGGAGTCCAGGATAACTTAGTAAGTATTGCTGCTGTCTATTAGGACAGTAGATCTTAGGTAGTTTTGTGTCACTTTAAGCCTGTGTGTCTTTAAGCACTCAGCTGAGCTCTGTAATAGTGTAATATATAGGGAAGGAATAACATATAACATAAACATGATTGATTAGGAGATGGTTTATGTTTCATTATAACTTTACTGCAATAGTACAAGAATGCTTCTATTTGTATGCTCTTTTGGGAAGAATTAATGACTTTTAATAGTAAAAGTTTTGTAAATATTTGTGCACATGTATTATTTGTTTAAATTAGACACTAATGAATTTTGACTAGTGATGCAAACTGTTTTCTGTTTACTGGTAAATTAATATTTTTTATTCTTTAAAATTGTGTGTTTTTGCATATTGCTTTATTTCATGTGACATCTCTTCCTATGGGGCCTATCTATTAAGCTCCTAATGGAGCTTGAAGGGCCTGTGTTTCTGGCGAGCCTTCAGGCTCGCCAGAAACACCAGTTATGAAGCAGCGGTCTAAAGACCGCTGCTCCATAACCTGTCCACCTGCGATGAGGCGGTGGACAGACATCACCGCAATTCAACCCGATCGAATACAATCGGGTTGATTGACACCCCCTGCTAGCGGCCGACGGGCCGCAAATTTGCAGGGGGCGGCGTTGCACCAGCAGTTCACAAGAGCTGCTGGTGCAATGCTGAATGCGGAGAGCATATTGCTCTCTGAATTCAGCGAGGTCTGTCGGACATGATCCGCAATGTCTGATAATGTCCGTCAGGCCTTTCATAAATAGGCCCCTATGTATCCGTCTAACAGTGCAACACACAAAGATCTATATTTGCATAGATCTTTGTGCACTCGCACTATCAGACAAATAAATCCAGCTTTGAAAATAGCCGAACGTAGCTACCGCAGCCTTATACGGCATTTGTTTATACAACCGAATGCCAAATTTCTAAAAAGTGCACATCTATTAAACAACTTGCAATTGTAATTTCTAATGTTTATTTATGTGCAGTAAATAAAACATTGCAATATACTTTCATTATTTATTTTGGTCCCTTTTTCCTGTAATTCTTGGTGTTTCCAGTGGTTGGTTGTAAACGTTCCGGTGTGTTCTAGAGGTCGAGATGTCTCACCTACACCTAGGGTGGCTACTTTCCTGGAAAAAAAAATACTGCCCGTGCTCATTAGAATAAATGTGCATACATAATTATACAGCATAACTCAGGAACTAAAGCTGCTATGACTTCCAACTCACTCAAAAGAAGTTTCAGTATGACACTGACTTTGTTTCAATATTTATTCTTTATTTTCATTGACATGAACTTTAGAAATACCATCCATGTTGATAAAATACCATCTTGATGACTACCCTACCTATATAGAAAAGCAAAAAAAGATTTTCTGTTTATTCTAAACCCTAACTATATATCCTCCGAGCATGCGTTATTTATAAACACTGTATTGCCCCCTTGTCTTCCGGTCGTGTCTCACCATTTCAAATCTGAAGCAATTGGTTTGTATTTATTTTTCTTTTATTTCTCTTGAACTGTTTTCAAGTTTTCTATTTTCTATATGTTATATGGGATTTTTTTGTAATGGGATTTTTTTATTTTAAATAGTTTGTTCTGTAACATTTCTGAAGGTGATATCAGTATTCTTTGCAGTGGAATTCTATGTGCCGAGAAGTGAGCAGGCTATTACGTGGATACGACTGAGTTGATTTTAATAATAGTGACTTGCAATTTGCAGGTTTCAGTTGTAATGTTATGGAATTTTTTATTTTTTTGAAAGATATTAGTTTCCCAAACAGGTTTTACTGATCATCCATTATTAAAGGGGCATGAAACCCAAAATGTTTCTTTCATGATTCAGATAGAACATACCATTTTAACCCCTTAATAAAATCTTATGTACAGGGTACATCAGCTGTTCTTTTCACATAAGGGGTTAAATGCCATGGCTCTCATCAACAGCGACTAGATTGTGCTATTGCTGAATGCCTCATTACTGATTTTGGCAAGACCTGCGCTATTACACGTTATGTCCGTTTGTTAAGGGGTTAAACAACTTTCCAATCTACTTCTGTTATCAAATGTGTTTGATTCTCTTGGTATCCTTTGTTAAAAGAGCAGCAATGCACTACTGGGAGCTACTGGACCCTATCAGAGGCTTATATGTTAAAGGGACATGGAAACCAACTTTTTTCTTTCATGATTTTAAACAACTTTTCAATTTACTTCTATTATCTAATTTGCTTCATTCTCTTGATATCCTTTGTTTAAAAGCATATCTAGATATGCTTAGTAGGTGCTGATTGGTAGCTGCACATAGATGCCTCGTGTGATTGGCTCACCCGTGTGCATTGCTATTTCTTCTACAAAGAATATCTAAAGAGTGAAGCAAATTAGATAATAGAAGTAAATTGGAATATTGCTTAAAATTGTAATAACTGTCTGAATCATGAAAAAAAAATTTTTGAGTTTAACATCTTTTATGTCCCTTTAAGCCACCAAGAAGTAAAAAGAAAAGCCATTCTGAATCCTGAAAAGAACAGTTTAGAGTACTGTCCCTTTAAAACAGGGAAGAGGAACAATACTAAACTCTTATTCTGAAGCTTAATGTAAATATTTCTTTCTTGCTTTTTTAATTTAACCTAATTATATTTGTGTTTAACTATGACAAGTATCATCAATCAGGTCATCTGCATTATGCAACAGGGAGTGTGACTTACATCAAACAGATGGTAATAGCAGTGAATTGCACACAACTGTGCGGAAGCCAGAGTAAGCGAACAGGCACCGGTGTATGCAAAGGGCACACCCCACAAACTGCCACCCATCTGAGGTAGAAACACTATTAGAGTTAAAGGGACAGTATACTCTAAATCTTTACATGCTGGAGTACATAAGATTGTTTACATATAGCTCATTTACCTTTATATGTGTATTTTAAATAGCTGCTTTTGCCTCTGGTATCCCTAAATATACTGAAAGTTTCTGTACTTAAAGGGACAGTCTAGTCAAAATGAAATGTTCATGAGTCAGATAGGACATGCAGTTTTAAACAACTTTCCAATTTACTTTTATCATCAAATTTATTGAGTATGATTAAGAGTCAGATGGACTCGAAACGTCGCTGCTGCTTTGTCTTCATGTTACTGTAAATAAAGCTGATACATTGATGAATTGGTGGTGCTGACGTCTCCTCTTTGGATTTCTTTATGTATGAGAGGTGTGCAGGAGCCTCTGACGTGCGAGCACCCCATACAAACAAAATTTCATGAACTGTTCTATGTGTGTGCTGGATCCTCCATTGTTTCTTGTATATATATAATATAATATTTACTATATAACTTCCACATGTAACTGAATAGCCTTTTAGTTCCCATGTTCTGAAGGGCAGGCGGCATAGAACTGGGTTCAGTAATCAACCCCTTGCATTTGAATGCCACCCTTTAACCGCTGGTGAAACTTTTAGGGTTGTGCTGGGGCTGACAGAGGAACGAAAAGCCAGGGAGCTGAATAAAACTTAACAGTGCTGGGGCTGGTTAAACCAGGCAGAACATGAAAAGCAGACCCCATCACACACCCCATGTGGCATTCTGTGTAGTTCTTTGCTGTGTGTCCTGCATAGGATCCAGCCGCACTAGGCTAAATTTAGGTGCAGCTTGTAACAGCAGGTGGTGCTTTGAGAGGGCAAGTGGCAGAGGCATTTTGGGCATCAAAATCTGGACGAGGCCTGGTGTACAGTGAGTGTGGCGGGCAGCATAGTAAATATTTCCTGATACAGCTGTCACTTTTTTTAAGGGTACCGAGCACCCCAGAAATCCGACTGAAGGTATTGAATTGGCCATTATTGCCCATTGCTGCTCCTGAGCCTACCTAGTTATGCTTTTCAGCAAAGGATACAAAGAGATCAAAGCAAAAAAAGATAACAGAATTCAATTGGAAATTTGTTTAAAATTGCATGCTGTATCTATATCATGAAAGTTTAATTTTGACTTGACAGTCTATTTAAATGGACAGTAAAGCTAAAATTAAATGTTTATAATTCAGATAGAGAGTGCAATTTTAAACAACTTTACAATTTACTTCTATTATCAAATGTGTTTTGTTCTCTTGGTATCCTTTGTTAAAGAGTAAATCTAGGTAGGGTGATAGATGTGCACGTGTCTTTAGCAGTTTATGGCAGCAGTGTTTGCAACTATGTACAACATTGCTGTAAACATTCTTGCAAACACTGTGCCAAACGGCTAAAAACATATGCACGCTCCTGAGTTCACCTACCATTTTACAAAGGATACCAAGAGAACTAAGAACATTTGATAATGGAAGTAAATTTTAAAGTTGTTTAAAACTGCATCATCTATCCAATCCATTTGAAGAGATATCAAACCCCAAATTTTTCTTTCATGATTCAGATAGAGCATACAATTCTAGACAGCATTCCAATTTACTTGTATTATTTCATTTGAAAAGCATACCTAGGTGACTGAGGAGCAGCAATGCACTACTGGGAGCTAACTGCTAATTGGTTGATGCACATATATACCTCTTGTCATTGGCTCAACAGATGTGTTCAGCTAGCGCCTAGTGACTTGGTGCTCCTTCAAAAAGGATACCAAGAAAATGAAGCAAATTAGATTATAGAAGTAAATTGGAAAGTTGTTTAAAATTGTTTGCGCTATCTGAATCATGAAAGAAAAACAAAACATGCAGATCATATGCCTTTAAGATTATTTTTGTCTTTACTGAATCTTTAAGATTGATGAACAAACTCCAGCCTCTCTGTAGAAAGTACCAACGAGCAATCGTGTTCAGTCGTATTTTACACTAAATGCAAGCAAAATAAATATTGAATGCAATATATTTCTATTAGTAAAAATGCTTCCAGTAAATGTTATAATCTTTCAGTGGCATATGCACATATGCTATAAGAGCCCATGCACCAGTATTCAAACACCACACCTGCTCGGAGAGTCAGGTGTGGCTTGTTGTATGATACAAATTAAATCTTTAAATACGCAATACACACCACCACTACCTCTGAGCAAGCATGGTGTGTGAATGCTGGTACACTGCACTCACAGCATGTGTATATGCCACTGAAAAACTAATATATTTTACTGGAAGCATTTTACTAATCAATGTATATTTCAAAATGCTTCTATTTAAAAGGAAAATGCATCTATGTATATTTCAATATACACTTTTTTATCCCCTTAAAGGGACAGTCAAGTCCCAAAAAAACTTTCAGGGAATGCAATTTTAAACAACTTTCCAATTTACTTTTATCACCAATTTTGCTTTGTTCGCTTCGTATTCTTAGCTGAAAGCTAATTCTAGGAGGTTCATATGCTAATTTCTTAGACATTGAAGACTGCCTCTGATCTGAATGCATTTTGACCACTAGAGGGCATTAGTTCATGTGATTCATATAGATAACATTGAGCTCATGCACGTGAAGTTACCCTGGAGTGAGCACTGATTGGCTAAAATACAAGTCTGTCAAAAGAACTGAAATAAGGGGGCAGTCTGCAGAGGCTTAGATACAAGGTAATCACAGAGGTAAAAAGTGTATTTCTATAACAGTGTTGGTTATGCAAAACTGGGGAATGGGTAATAAAGAGATTATCTTTCTTTTTAAACAACAAAAATTCTGGTGTTGACTGTCCCTTTAAGTGTTGAGTTTAATATTCCTTGAAACTATCAATTGTGAGATCATATACAAAGGCATGTTGACTCACTGTTATTCTCAACAGATTTCCCAAGAAAAGGTCAATATATTGATATTTCTAGGATTTCCACTAGTTTACCACAGAGCTAAAATAAAGGAAAATATACCAACAAATAATTAGCAAACATAACACAAAGTATGAAAACAGTTATGCTATAACATATATATATATACCGGTATATATATTTACACACTCACAGAACTGATCAACCAGCTCAATACTATTGTTAGCCTGTTCTATGGGGATTTACCACCTGGGTGCAGCTTCTTTTAGCCCAGTAATGCTTTTTACAGTAGAACTTTCCTGTAGTCTATCAGTCTGATCCCGCCTATTACCGTCTGTCCTGCTCCAAAATTTGAGAGAGATTTGTTAAATTATGTTTTAAAAAGCTTAGTATACTAGATACATCATTTAATCAGAGCTGTAGAATAATCCAAGAATAAAAAAACTCACACCTGTCAAATTAATTTTCCATCAAGTCTACTAATTACAGCAAAGTTAAAAGAAAAGTTTTTTTTTATGTATTTATTTATTTCTTGTTGCCATAGCAATGTAAACTGTCTGCCTATCAATGACATCCTTTTGTGTGTGTGAGGTTCACAGCAAAATGAATTATTAGGATGTGGGGAAAATGTAAAATGTAAATGTGGCAGAATTTAAAGCAAATTAAACAAATTTAATATTAATAGGGATGGTAACCCTAATTATATAATTATTTGAAGGAATAGTTTTTTTATGGCTTCTAGATAAACTGGCTGCTTTTAAATATGACCTTCAGATATGGGCTGCAGCACTGTGACTGCTTTTTTATGAATTTGTAAAGATAAATGCAGCACCAGACAATGGAAAGCATCATGTAGGTTACATTAAATATTACTCTAGATATACTAGCTGTGTTACAAATACTTAAAGTGAATGTAAACTTACATGAATTAGTGTCCGCTTTTTAAAAATACTATTAAAAACAGGGGCACTTTCATTCATGAAAGTTTACATTGCAGCATAGTTTTATAAATACTTACCTTTCTCTTCAGGAATGCCGGATCGTCGATCCCCCGCCCACAGCTCCTCTGTACCTACCTCAGCAATGACAAAACCAGCTTCCTCCAATCATGGTCCCCCCCCCCAGATCGCCCATCTTGTGAGGCCACGCCGTGATTGGAGGAAGACGGTTTCATCATTGCTGTGTAAGTACAGCATGAGAAGTGGGCAGGGGGATCGCCTATCCGGCTTTCCTGAAGAGAAAGGTAAGTATTTTTAAAAATATGCTGCAATGTAAACTTTCATGAATGAAAGTGACCCTGTTTTTAATAGTATTTTTAAAAACCGGGCACTAATTTTTGAAAGTTTACATTCACTTTAAAGGGACACTGAACCCAATTTTTTTTTCTTTAATGATTCAGATAGAGCATTCAATTTTAAGCAACTTTCTAATTTACTCCTATTATCAATTTGTCTTTCTTCTCTTGGTATCTTTATTTAAAAAAGCAAGAATGTAAGCTTACGAGCCAGTCCATCTTTGGTTCAGCACCTGGGTAGCTCATGCTGATTGGAGGCTAAATGTAGCCACCAATCAGCAAGCGCTATCCAGGGTTCTGAACCAAAAATGCTCCTATGCTATGTTAATCACAAGAACTCCCAATCACCAATGTAATTTGTAGCAAGTGAATACACACTGATACACACAGAGCTTGCTGACTATAGCTCACATTCCTCCCAAAAAACTGTAGGAAAATCATAGCTAAAATAACTACAGGATAATTGGGTTTAAATGTATATATAAATAATGTTTTTTTTTGTGTGTTTTTTTTTTTTTAAATAAGTCACTAAAAATTTATTTAAAGGGACATCAAACACAATTTTTTTCTTTGGTGATTCAGAAAGAGCATGCACTTTTATATACCTTTCCAATTTATTTTTATTATCTCATTTGTTTCGTTCTCTTTCTATCCTTTATTGAAAAGTAAAATATATTTGCTTCTTGCCATTGGCTTTCAGCTAACTCCCAGCTGTGGATTATTGCTCCGTCAACAAAGGATTCCATGAGAATGAAACACATTTAATAATAGAAATAAATTGGAAAGTAGATTACAATTGTATGATCTATCTGAAATATGAAATAAAAAAATTGGGTTTCCTGTTCCTTTAAATTAGGACTGTATGTAAAAGTTAGACCTAGAATAATATGTAGATGCTTTTTACAATTATATTAGTTGTTTAAATATTGAAAATATAAGTGTAACAGTTTAGTTTGAATTCATTTTCTATTTCTATTTATGTGGAATCCATTTTATATAATCATATGTTCTACACAGCCTTGTTTGGAAGTTTATTTTATTGCTTCTTTTATATCTGTCCATAATTGTCTTCATCAGAGGTAACAGATAAGGGGCAAATTAAAGGGACAGTCTACACTAAAATTGTTATTGTTGAAAAAGATAATCTATTTATTACCCACTCCCCAGTTTTCCATAACCAACACAGTTATATTAATACACATTTTACCTCTGTAATTACCTCGTATCTAAGCCTCTGCAGACTACCACCTTATCTCAGTGCTTTTGACAGACATGCCGTTTAGCTAATTATTGCAGACTCCTAAATAACTTCACGGGAGTGAGCACCCTGTTATCTATAGTGCACACATGAATTAGTACTGTCTAACTGTGAAAATCTTTCAAAATGCTCTGAGCTAAGAGACGGTTTTCAACGGTTTAGAAATCAGTTTGAGTCTACCTAGGTTGAGCTTTTCAAAAATACCACAAAGAAAACAAAGCAAATTTGATGATAAAAGTAAATTGGAAAGTTGTTTAAAAATGCATGCCCTGTCTGAATCATGAAAGTTTAATTTTGAATAGACTGTCCCTTTAAGATTAAAAAATAAGGAGGAAACCGTTATGCATTATGTACAAATTGATCTCAAGTCATCTGAAAGGTGCTTATTTGGGGACCTCAAACACAAACCCCCTCTCAGTCCACCCCATAATCTGTCCTGGTAACTATAGGTGTGCCAGACCAATTGTTTGTCTATACAAGAAAGGAATGATTTAGTACTTTGATTTTAATAGCAGGTTCTTCTTCAAATTGCAAACATGCACTGATATAGCTGCAGGAGATAGAATTGAGCAAAAACTTATAACTGTAATTTTCTTATCTCCAAAAAGTATATTTAAATTGTGGATTTTTAAGCAAAAAACTATGATAGTGTTAATAAAAAAAAACAGATCATTTTGTACCCCATTGACATAATTGAGATGCATATGAAAAAATGGGGGCTAAGTCTGGAAATCTTAGACCAATTCATACAAGGGAATGCACTAGGTGATTTTAAAGATCTCCATCATTAAAGGGACACTGAACCCAAATTTTTTCTTTCGTGATTCAGATAGAGCATGCAATTTTAAACAACTTTCTAATTTACTCCTATTATCAATTTGTCTTCATTCTCTTGCTTTCTTTATTTGAAAAAGAAGGCATCTAAGCTAATTTTTGGTTCAGCCCATGGAAAGCACTTGTTTATTGGTAGGTGAATTTACCCACCAATCAGCAAGAACAACACAGTGTGTTCACCAAAAATGGGCCGGCATCTAAACTTACATTCTTGCATTTCAAATAAAGATACCAAGAGAATGAAAAGAATTTGATAATAGGAGTAAGTTAGAAAGTTGCTTAAATTGCATGCTCTATCTGAATCACGATAGAAAAAAAATTGGGTTCAATGTCCCTTTAAGAGAGGTGGATCTGAACAAAGAATAAACGTAGATGGAATGTGAAATAAGATACCTGGGTTTGAAATAGGTGATGGCATTGGATTTATTTTATCACTAACATTTGTTAAGATACTAATAATAATAATCATTGCCATACTTAAATATGCTGTCATTTTAAGGATAGGAATTTGAATATATTTATGACATTTTGTATTTGTGCTTATGGTCTTAAACCCAAAGTTTTCCTTTCATGATTCAGATAGAGCAGCAATTTTAAACAACTTTCTAATTTACTCCTATTATCAATTTGTATTTGTTCTCTTGGTATCGTTCATTGAAAAACAGGGATGTATGCTTAGGAGCTGGCCCATTTCTGGAGCGCTATATGGCAGCAGTTTTGCAAGAATGTTATACATTTGCAAGAGCACTAGATGGCAGCAGTTTTGCAATAATGTTATCCATTTACAAGAGCACTAGATGGCAGCACTATAAGAATGTTATCCATTTACAAGAGCACTAGATGGCAGCACTATTTCCTGCCCTGTAGTGCCCCAGATGCTACCTAGGTATCTCTTCATCACAGAATATCAAGGGAACAAAGCAAATTTGGTAACAGAAGTAAACTGGTTGTGCTTAAAGGGACATTAAACCCAAAATGTTTCTTTCATGATTCAGATAGAGAATACAATTTTAAACAACATTCCTATTTACTTCTATTAACTCATTTGCTTCATTCTTTATATATCCTTTCTTGAAGAAATAGCAATGCACATGTGTGAGCCAATCAGCCACCAATCAGCAGCTACTAAGCCTATCTAGAATAGGCTTTTCAGCAAAGGATATCAAGAGAATGAAGCACATTAGATAATATAAGTAAATTAGAGAGTTGTTTAAAATTGCATGCTCTTTCTGAATCATAAAAGAAAAAAAAAAAGGGGGGTTTCATGTCCCTTTAATGACACAACAGAATCACATTGCCAAAAAGATAATGGTACAGTCAGCATAAGTACATGTGTGTGTGTATATAGAATTCAAAACCATAACACCCCCTTCTACACAGCGATTTCTTTATCAGCTGATTTATATCTGACCCTAATTGGCCACAACAAAGGAGATAAGATAAACAGGGCCATAAAGCATGTCAAGGAGTATGTCCCTTGACTGCAAAACATTGCAACATTTATGTTAATACTTATAAAACATTTATTTTGTGTGACGATAGTTTACAATACAGTGATTAACAGTCTATACTGTGCATATATATATATATATATATACACACATATATACACACACATATATATACACATACAAATACTTTAATGTATAAATATGTTCTTACTGATTAATGATGATTTAACTTTTGCATGCTCTTTAAGTTGGCCAGGACTTCATAGGTGCTTCCAGACAATATTTACCAAACACATATTAATAGGTGTTTTTAGTTTAAGATTCGTGTTTTCAAAAAAATATTGGCAAACATTAAAAACAATTAAGCAATTAAACGATGACAAACAAATAGGGAACCATTTATAAAAGTTCTTAAAATAAATATTGTTCAACTTTAGTTGGCTGGTAAAAGGTGCAGTTTATAAACTTTCATCAGACCCGATTGGCTTCTGTGTGTTAGACAAACTGATCTGTGTCACCGAGTTGCTTCACAACCGTACCTATTAATATTCTTGTGCGCTTATGTTTTCGTGCCTGCTTACAGTACACAGCTGCAGGTCTACTAGAAAATTTTTAAAGGGATATGAAACCTAATTTTGTTCTTTAAAGGGACACTCAAGTCAAAATTAAACTTTCCATTATTCAGATAGAGCAGCAACTTGAAACAACTTTCCAATTTACTTCCATTAACAAAATGAACACAGTCTTTTTATATTTAAACTTTTTGAGTCACCAGCTCCTACGCATGTGCAAGAATTAAAAGAATAAACGTATATGCATTTGTGATTGGCTGATGGCTGTCACATGGTAAGTGTATGCATTTGTGATTGGCTGATGGCTGTCACATGGTACAGGGGGAGTGGAAATAGACATAACTTAAAATTGTCAGAAAAATAATCTACTACTCATTTGAAGTTCAGACTAAGTGCTATTGTATTGTCTTTTTATCTCACACATTTGTTCATTATGCAAATCTATTTACTGGTCAGATAGAGCTCACAATTTTAAAGATCTTTCAAATTTACTTCTATTATCAATTTTTCTTTGTGCTCTTGGTATCTTTTGTTGAAAAACAGGGACACATGCTTAGGATCCAGCCCATTTCTGGAGCACTATATGGCAGCTGTTTTGCAAGAATGTTATTCCTTTGCAACAACACCAGATGGCAGCACTATTTCCTGCCATGTAGTGCTCCTAATGCCTACTTAGGTATCTCTTTAACAAAGGATAATACAAGTTCAAGAGACTATGGGGTCAATTAAACAAGTGCAGGGCGGACATGATTCGCTGTAGTGAATCATGTCTGCCCGACATCGCTAAATTCCGACAGTATACGCTGTCGGCATTTAACATTGCACAAGCATTTCTAGTGAAATACTTGTGCAACGCTGCTCACCTAACGGCCAATCAACCGCTAGCAGGGTGTTAATCATCCTGATCGTATCAGATCGGGATGATTTCAGTCCGCCACCTAAATATCTTCAGAGATATTTCACATGAAACGCTATACGGATAAGATCTGATCCAACGGTCGCCATATTCAGCAATTGATTGACAGATGACTCATCTGCAATCAACTAATCGTTGTTTACGCCCCGGGGCATTCAGCCCCTTTGCACAAACATCACGGCCCGAGGGGAAACAACGATTAGTTGATTGCAGATGAGTCATCTGTCAATCAGTTGCTGAATATGGCGACCGTTGGATCAGATCTTATCCGTATAGCGTTTCATGTGAAATATCTCTGAAGAGAAGTATATACTAAAGATTTCATGAATGAAAGTCTCATTCATTTTTTAACTTCTATCGCTTGATTTAAGCTAATAGCGTTAATTCTACGTTCACAGACCTGAAACGCTGGGCGTAGAAAGTAGCATGCATCCGCTGCTTGTTAAATCTACCCTGATATGTATGAGAGTCCACTAAATAGGTGACAATAAATATATCTATATTCTCAGGGGGACGCTCTCAAGTATAATACAAATACACAGTAATCGAAAGTCCATACAAAGTTGATGAAACTGTAAACACTCTTAGGCAGCTCTTTGAAAGGAGGTAGTCAGTCTCCCAAGGAAAGGATCTGTAGAAAAATAGAAAACACAAAGGCTCCAAATGGCGTAGTACAGTCTCAACTCTGGATATTAAAAATTATGTATATTCAACTCACAAGTGGATAGCACCCATATGAGAGGTGAAGCCTTGCGTCACCTGCCTCTAGTGACTGCACATCACGACCTATGGTTAACTTTTTAAACTTGCCAATTGCTACCGCAAACTTGCAGTAGCAATAACCAGCCACTTGTAATGGCTGGTTATTTATCATGCAAATTTTCCCATTTGCGGGCACACAATAAATTAACGCTCCACATGTAATCTAGCACAAAATGTTTCATTCTGATTAATTAAAAAAACTTTGCAATTGTCCTGTTATTATTTATTTTGCCTGCTTGCACTGTAATTTAACTCTCAAAACTATAGTGATCCCCAAGAGAAGCTAGAGTTTGACACACCTACATGCTGCACACTGATTGGCTGATATGTTCAGGAGCTCATTTATATCTGATCCTAATTGGCCACAGCAAAGGAAGTAAGATAAAAAAAAACATTGAAGATGCTTTCAAGGTGTTGTATCCAAGGCCTGAAAAAAACAATGCAGAATTTTCTAACAAAATTACAGTTTTACATTATTTTAAAACATTTATTTCACAAGCCGATCTTTTGCAATGCACTTGATCATTTTTGATACATAAACACATTACTTTAAAGTGCTTTGATCTTTCACATTAACTGTTCGTGTAAATAAACACTGCTTGCACAACTTAAGTGCCATCATAAGTTCAGTTTAAGTTGGAGCAGGTTGGACACATTCTTGATACAAGTGCTCGGCAAAATAACAGGTGCTGACACTTTTAAAGTAAAATTTGTTTGATGGATTATCTGCTAACCACAACTGCTAACTTCTGTCTGACAGTATCAAACTAAAGACCCTCCTATATTTAAAAAAAAAAACCTTGAATGTGATCTGCACACCAGCTACTATATTAGCTGGCTTGCAGATCACATTCAATGCTTTTTTAAAATGTTTTTAAAAGTACAATTGCAGATACACAATTAGTTAGAGTTACTGTCTGTCTTAGCAAAATAAAAAACTGAATAAATAAGCATATTTATCAGATACATTATTCTTCTATAGATTTGGAACTTCAGTGAGTATTTACTCCTAGCAAGAAACTAGAAAACTGACAACATTTGTTGTATATTAGGAAAAGAGTATTGGGAAACTAGATTACGAGTGTCATGCTATCATTAGCGCAGTGTTTTTTGCACTTGAATCCATATTACAAGTGGCGTAGTGTTTAAATTACCTCACATTTGTTTGCATGAGCTTACGGTAGTTTACGCTCCACATATATTCTATGTGCGGTGTTGAGCAGTGGACAATGTGGCGGTTTAGAGGTTAATAGTGTAAGCAGTTAATTGCAGTGGGCAATATGTCGGTTAGGGGGTTAATAGTGTATTGGGGCAATTTGCGGTGGAGGTTGTGGCGATTTAGGTATTATTAGAGTAGGTAGCTTATTGCGATGTGGGTTAGCGCTTGAGTATGGGTGTTAAGTTTTTTCAGTTTTCGTGCTCCATTGAATTTTATGGGGGAGTACTTTAACGTGATCATGACTTCGCTAGACAGAGGCTTTTTGCAGATGACGGGTTCACTCACGTGCAAACTTTTTTACTTTCAACTCGTAATTCGAGCGCAACCTGGTGCATGCAAAAAAAAATTATCTAGCGAATTTAACACACGTGCAGGAGAGCAAAATAGCAACCTAGCCCTAAGAGGGGGAAAATATTATCACTGGTATTTTGCTCATCAGTTAGATAAAAAATGCTTACAATTTGCAACAATACGCTACAAGCCATCTGCTTATTTTCCTGCTTAGTCAAAAATAAATGTCAAAGAATAGGCGTCATTTAGTTCAAGTGAATAGATACGTATTACTTGATCAATTTAGTGTAACAAAACTCAAGCAACAGTCTAACAAAAGTTTGCATGTTTGCTTGAAAGGCATATAAATTAAAGTATATTTACTTGTAAACCAAATATATACTGTATATATATATATATATATATATATATATATATTTATTTAATAAGATTTGTTATAATAATATGTTTAAAGAAAATATGTTAAAGTGCTTTATTTAATGCTTCAGTACAATGTATTTGCTGGGTCCTTAGAATCAGTGACATAATAAACATGTAGGTACATTTTCTGTTTGTGCTGCTGTTTTGGCTGTTTTTCCCATTGCTGATAATAGGGTTCGCCAACAAGCACTTGGGGAATTTTTGTAGCAGGTTTTGATGCAAGTTAGCTTGATCGCTTGTTTGTTTGTTTGTGTTTTTTAATAGCAATTTAACACAATACACATATGTAAGGCAGAAGTGTAAAACATGCAAGTGTCAGTTGTTTCTAAAAACAACATACGCACCTGGTGAAGACGAGCATGTGTGAAGACATACGCTTTATTTTTGACAGTTTACGTGATTTTGAATAGCCGGTGCAAAAAATTTCCCACGACCAACGTGGAGTCATTTGATTATTATCAAACTACTTTAGAAGACATTTGCGCATCATCACACATCATTCAGGCTTGTACAGTCATCAGCTAAGGTAAAACATTGATGACTTCAGAATGATTAGCAGATTACCTTACAAGCATGAACAGCCAGTGAATTATTCTAGAGTCATCTCATTTAAATATTTTGGCCTGTGGGCATACTTCAGGATGGCTTCTGATGACTAGTCTGGAGTCATCTATTACTTCAGAATGACTCCAGGAAGGTCATCCTTTTTGACTAGGGGATTAAGTGTATTTCAAATAAATTTTAAATTGTTCTTGATTTTGAATAGCACTTTAAATATAAGCACCTTTTTGACTACCCCCCTGATAACCTTCTGTAAATGCCCTTGGCATAGGAGAACTGTTCATATAAAAAATTGTGAATAAAAGCTGAATGAATTAGCAGTGCTTTCTGAAATAATTCAGCCTTAGGGGCCTATCTATCAAGTTCCGAATGGAGCTTGATGCCCCGTGTTTCTGGCGAGCCTGCAGACTCGCCAGAAACAGTAGTTGTGAAGCAGCGGTCACAAAGACCGCTGCTCCATAACCCTGTCCGCCTGCTCTGAGCGGGCGGACTATTGGTGCAATGATAAATGCTGACAGCGTATGCTGTGGGCATTTATCGATGTGCAGCGGACATGATACGCTACATCGTATCATGTCCGCTCGCACTATGATAAATCTACCCCTGTATCTTCAGAAGGATTTAAAAAAACTAGGAACCTAGGAAAGATATAAATAACCTCCTGCACATATTAACCAATCATCATATATCATGTAGGTAGGTCAGGGTTTTGAATTCCACAGAATGTTCAGCAGTCTCTTAGGCAGAAATTGAAAGCTAGATATATATTTTTTTAATTTAAAATACAGGAAAAGCTGGCAAATAAATAATGAAAGGCAATTGCAAAGTTTTTTTTGTTGTGCATAACTAAATTTTTTATGATGATGAATCACATTTTAAGTTTGATGTTCCTTAAAGGAATACCCAAACATTGAAACACTTGAAAGTGATGCAGCATAGCTGTCAAAAGCTGACTAGAAAATATCACCTGAACATCTCTATTTTACTTGCAAGGTCGTGTTATCTCCTTATTCAGTTTACTAAAGTTTACTATCAAATCGCGCAAGATTTAAGTAAAACCTCATGTTCATAGTAAAGCAAAATGTTTTGCAACATTAAAAAAATTAAAGGAATTTTAATACATTCACTTGTTCATTTAGAATGTTGAATGTTTGTACAACATTCTGACATTTGTTTAATGGAATAGTATTTCTAATGCTCTCTTTAAATGTAATATTAGAATTATGCAATATTCGAAATAGAAAAATTTGAATCAATATATTTGTATTAATTATGTATCAATTTACTAAATACCCTACCACATGAACTATTGAACTTTTGAATATTTGTTAAATTAAATGTTACATTCAAAATTTAGAATGTGGATATTCAATCTAATTCTGAAAATTTAAAAATGAAAGTAAAGTTTGAAATAACATTCGATTACCGAAATTTTAATGGATTTTTGTTCTTATCAACATTCAATTGTCCAAAACAAATGTTCACAGGACTATTCGTTCTACCAATTAAATTGCACTTTCACCACATTTGCCCATCCCTATGGGACATAAGCTCTACTGAAGCTGATTGGCTGTTTTTTTTCTTCAACATGCAGCTGACACAGTAGCTGAAGGATAACTGTACACAGAGCACTTTTTATTGTGAACTGAAGAATTTTTAAAATATCTTCCTTTTTTTACATAGAGATTTTTTTTTGGTTATGCGGCATTACTTTCAGGGGATTTTGACATATGGGTATTATGTCCCTTTAAAGGGATAGTAAACACCAAAAATGTTATTGTTTAAAAAGATAGATAATCCCTTTATTTACCATTCCCCAGTTTTGCAGAACCAACACTGTTATAGAAATATACTTTTTACCTCTGTAATTACCTTGTAGCTAAGCCTCTGCTAACTGCCTCCTTATCTCAGATCTTTTGACAGTTTAGCATTTCAGGTTTCAGAGTGGTGACTCTTAAATAACTTCACGTGCGTGAGCACAGTGTTATCTATATGAAACACATGAACTAACACCCTCTAGCTGTCAAATTTAGAGGCAGCCTTTAAGGGCTTAGAAATTTGCATATGAGCCTACCTAGGTTTAGCTTTCAACTAAGAATACCAAGAGAACAAAGCAAATTTGATGATAAAAGTAAATTAGAAAGTTGTTTAAAATTGCATGCCCTATCTGAATCATGAAAGTTTAATTTGGACCAGACTATCCTTTTAAGCCACACAATTTTAATCACTTACTTATTTAAACTACATATGAATATTAATACATTCCCATCATCATTATTTAGGGACTCTTCTTAAACTTTTGCATTGTGTGAAGCATTGTGTGAATGTGATTAATGAATAATCTGACTGCATATATATTTCTACCTACAACGTATATGAGCATTTGCCATGAAAAATCATCTTTCTTATTATCTCATATGATTAATTCCTATCTTAAAACAGTTAGTGTCTAATTAGTTTTGTCACTATGGCAATTTGGAAGGAATTAATGTTTTAGCTAAAGTAAGAGCAAGGAATCAGATGGGAGCATACATTGTGCAGTTTGTGGTTCTTTGTGCGCTGATTGTACCTAATTTATAATTAAAGGGACATCAAAGAATCTGTGATGACAATTACAACATGTCTAAATATTTACAGTATAAAATGCATTACACTTTTATTATTTATTTTGCCCCTTTCACACATAATTTAACTTAGAATATACACATATATTTAGAGTGAAAACAAAGTCCCACATTGACCTCCATGTAAAGGCACTTTAGGGGCCGTTTTTGTTTTTTTCCAAACACCTGACATCCCCTCACTTTAACCCCTTATAACTGCTTCACAGTGTTTTATTTTGTTTTTGTTTTTTTTAAGAAAGATGCTCATATTCATTTTTTTGTTTTAAAGAATTATCCTCTTTGTTTTGGCGCCATTGGAGCACCTTTTTATATTTAACCAGAGGTCTGATCTCTGGTTTATTGCGCTTAGCGCAAAGTGAAACCGTGAGCTTGCCGAAGCATTAACCAGCCACTTGCATTAACCAGCCACTTGTAATGGCTGGTTATTTAACATGCGCCCATAAACTAGCAAATTTGCCCCTTTACGGGCACACGTTAAAATAGCGATCCACGCGTAATCTAGCCCACAATAAATAAGTACAAAAAGTATTGGTGCTTTTATGTGCTTTTTCTTCTTTTTTGTTTCTTGAATATATTTTATTTAAAGGGACAGTCAACCATTGTTGTTGTTTTAAAAGATAGATAATCCCTTTATTACTCACCCAGTTTTGCATAACAAACACAGTTATATTAATACACTTTTTACCTCTGTGATTACCTTGTATCTAGGAACCTTCTTCCAGCCCCCTGATCACATGACTGTGACTGTTTATTATCTATTGTCTTGCATTTAGCATTGTTTTGTGCTAGATCTTAAATAACTTTCTGTGCCTGAACTCAGTGTTATCTATATGGCCCACGTGTACTTTCTGTCTCTTTGTGTTGAAAAGAGATTTAAAAAGCCTGTGATAAGAGGCAGCCCTCAAAGGCTTAGAAATTAGCATATGAGCCTACTTATGTTTAGTTTAAACTAAGAATACCAAGAGAAAAAAGCAAATTTGATGATAAAAGTAAATTGGAAAGTCAATTAAAATTAAAAGTCCTATCTGAATAATGAAAGTTTAATTTATACTTGACTGTCCCTTTAAGTAAGTATAAACATTACCAACACAGGCAAATCTAATAACATTGAATAAACATGATACATTAATAGAGGATGTTAACACAAATTTATACATCAACATGTATATAGTAAAAATTGCCTGTATTATACATTTAAACAAACGGGTATATAACCTTACTTTCCATTTTTATAAAATAAAAGAGAACAAACAAAAATACTAAACAAATAAGTCTAAATAATATCTACCACAGCACGGAACCATAGAGCCAAATAAATATAATTCATATGATATTAGCTTCACTAAGTGTTACCTCCATACCATAGCACCTATAAAATGATTTATCTACCGAATCAAAAGTATCACACAAATTCACAATTGCTCCCTATCGAAACAATGTAGGGACAACAGGCAAAAATACACCTCTCAAAACTTACGTATTAAATATTTCCGACTTATGAGAAGGTAATGTGAGTATGTATTGAGTTGACAAAAAATATAATTTAATCATCTTTAGCCATTTAAGGAAAAAAAGCTTGAATGTGTTTGTTGTAATAAAATCTGGATATTAAACTGTTCAAAGATAATTTGAAAGTGTGTATTGCTTTTGTGAAATTGACCACAATAGCCTTCCATTTTTTCAAAATTAAATTGTGTCCTATTAAGATAACTGTATTAATTAATTTAGTATGTCCAATTTGAGTTTAATTTATATACAGTATATATATATATATATATATATATATATATATATATATATATATATATATATATATATTTTTATTTTTTTTTATTTATTTATTTATTTTTTAAATTTGATGAGCCTTTAAAACTATTTTCCCTTCAAACGTTTTATTGATCCAGGATAACACTTTATTCCAGAATTAAAGTATTTTGGGGCAAAACCAGAAGCAAAGTAATATATCTGCCTTAGGTAAGGGGCATCTATAGTAACTGCTCTCAGTTTTATTATACAAATTGGGAAGTTTTTCAGGAGTAATATAAACATTATTTATTAATTTAATATGAGATTCTTTCCAAGAACGTGAAACTGAAGTTACTGTTACTTAGTTTATGGTTGTTGAATGCGAGATTAGGAAAATATTAACTCCATTTCATAGAAAGTAAATCTAAATAAGTTTGATCTTGTTTGGCCAATAAAATTTCATACAAAAGAGATATAGAATGTTGACCTGACTTGTATCGTTTAATACAAATATCCACATCCCCAAAATGGCATTTCCTTAAAAGTTTACAATAATCTTTGAATAAAAATGTCTATGGATGTGGGATGTGAAAATCTATCATTAATGAATGAAATAGTTTAATATTATTCATATCATCCTTCATTTGACTTAGATACTCCAGACCATTGAGACCATTGTTAAAAAATTATAGAATTTAAAACTGGCAAAAATTCTGGATTGCCTCTGAACGGGAGATACTGCGAAATACGGAAATCGACATCCAGGGATAAGCAGAACCTCTGCTAGGCAACTACAATATTTCAGAAAACACACATATTCTTGATAGTTATGGGTAGTTTCACAATTGGGCAGTGAAGGTTTGCTTTCAACAAAAATGGAGAGATCATCCTTTCCTCAAGATTAAAAAATGTAAGATAATTGCGCTCAGTTAACCAGTTTATTGCACATATTTCTAAAATAACCAAATTGTAGAGCTTGATATTGGAAAAGGCAAAACCGCCAACTCCAGTACCTGACATAGTTTATGAATAGGGAGTATCTGCATTTTTTCTCCACAAATAAATTTAGAGCATACTTGTGTTTATGGGGTCAATTAATTATAGTGCGAGCGGACATGATACGATGTAGCGTATAATGTCCGCTGCACATCGATAAATGCTGCAGCATACGCTGTCGGCATTTATCATTGCACCAGCAGTTCTTGTGAACTGCTGGTGCAATACAGCCCCCTACAGATTCGCGGCCAATAAGCCACTAGCAGGGGGTGTCAATCAACCCGATCGTATTCGATCGGGTCGATTTCTGTCCACCGCCTCAGAGAAGGCGGACAGGTTATGGAGCAGCAGTCTTTAGAAACAAGAGTATTATTGTTCATCTTACTTTTAGCTAACCTGGCTAAAAATGTAGCATTTTACCCTGGCATTCTCTATAAATGGCATTAACTTTCAAATCGTTCCATGAGGTTTTCTGTACAAGAAAGAGGTCCCCACGTTCCATGATAAAAAATTAATAGAACCCTTCATCTTTCAATAAACAAGAAAATCATCTTTCAGAGAAAAAGGAAAAACAAATAGATATATGAGGAAAAAAAAGGAAAAAAGAAAAGAAAACGAGCGCACATACTATCCGGTGGGATATGAGGGTGGCAAAATGTGGAGAGAATAAAAAAAAACCCACCACAACACAAAAATAAAATCAACATGACCTACTGATCATATTCTGAGTAGCCTGTCTGGTAAATTCTTCAATATTCCTTAACGTAAAGCTATTTGCTTTTGTTTAAAGTAATCTTTAACGTCTTCAGCCTTATTTAGAATAATATTTTCTCCATTCTCTTCTATTACAATTTCTGCAGGATATAACAACTTGGCTTTGAGGCCCATTTTGATGAATTTAGCACAGTGAGAGGCTACGTTTCTTCTCTTTGCTAGTGTTTCACTGGAAAAGTCTTGAAAAAGTAAGATTTTTGTCTCACTTACTGTACAAGTATTGTGTTTCACTTTGTCCTGAAAGTTTATAAATGAGCATTAGAAGACAAATGAAAACATATGAGTTCCGAATATTCATTTCTTAATAGATTTTTGTTACAAAATGTACTGAAGAATATAAAAGGGGTGCACCTCTCCCTACTTTGCATCAAAACAGTTTATTTTGTTGCTCTAATTAGCAGTACTGTCAACATGTACGCGCTGAAAAGACGATGGGAGACAAAGTGAACCGAATCTACATCCAAGTCTAGTGTTGGCAAGAGAGACCTTAAAGAGAAAGTCTGTTTTAATTACCCAGGGAATAAATTAACTTGGTTATGAGAAAGGCCTGTAAGATATTTCTTTAGACATAATACCCTGAAACCTCTATATGAGAAGATTAAATGTACATGAATGAGCTACACACAGCAGTGATATGTTAGTCCAGGGCTCAACAAACCCAGGAGCCAGGTAGCCACTGGCTCATAGAATTTTACCCCTGCCTTCTAACTATTTGGGTTATTCTCCATATTAAACATAGAGATTGTAAAAAAAACACTTTGTTAGCCCCAAAAATAAGAACAATGGTGCTATTTGAAATGTCATAATCTTCATGCGATGTAAAACACGCAAGTGTGAGTAATAACAGAGTGTTAAAGGACCAGTCAACATTGTAGATTTGCATAATTAACAAATGCATGATAAGAAGACAATGCAATAGCACTTAGTCTGAACTTCAAATGAGTAGTAGATTTTTGTTAAATAAATTACAAAGTTATGTCTATTTCCACTCCCCCTGTACCATGTGACAGCCATCAGCCAATCACAGATGCATATACGTATATGCTGTGAATTCTTGCACATGCTCAGTAGGAGTTGGTGACTCAAAAAGTGTAAATATAAAAGACTGTGCACATTTTGTTAATGGAAGTAAATTGGAAAGTTGTTTAAAATTGCATGCTCTATCTGAATCATGAAGTTTAATTTTGACTTGAGTGTCCCTTTAAGGCAGATACTGACTCTTATAAAGTCCAAACTGATAGCAAGTGCAAATAAAATGCAGCATTTATTCCAATTTACGATAAAACGTACAATGTTGTACAGACCTGGACAGAGCAGTAATAGAAAAATAGAAAGAGCGATAAATGGTTAACGCTTCAGATACTAGACCTTTTCCAATTACTACAGGAACACGGCAGGGGTGACCAATATCGCCGCTACTCTTTAATTTAGCAATCAAGCCACTTGCAGTTATTTTTAGAGATAATTTAAAGGGGATTACGATAGGTAATAAATCTATTAAACTTCTATTGTATGCAGATGACCTGCTATTGTTTCTTAATGATGCCCAAAGAGAGATCCCTAAGATCTTAGATATTATAGCGGACTTTGGTTCATTTTCAGGTTATACAATTAATGTAACTAAGTCAGAACTTCTCTGGTTGACTGAGCATCAGCAGAAACATTATTTACCCCCATTTAAAGTAGCAGCACAATTTCTTACATATTTAGGAATTAAGATTAGTATCAACCCGGGGGACTGGTATAATTTGAACTATCCGCCTTTACTCGCAAAAATCAAATTTGATTTGATGAAATGGGATAATCTCCCGCTTTCAATCACTGCGAGAATCAGTCTAATTAAGATGATAATTCTACCTAAGCTTCTATATCTTATGCAAAATATCCCCATTATTATATCAAAAAAGAATCTTAATCTCTTGGACCAATATGTGAGACGATTTATCTGGGGGGGCGGACCCTAAACGAATCTCTTTACATAAATTAGTACAACTAAGACAATGTGGTGGATTGGCATTACCTAACTTTGCCTTATATAATAGTATATGCCTTGAAAAAGTCACCATGGATTAGCTTACGGGAGGGAACTATATCGCGTTTCTTGAAGCAGAACAAAATTTAGTTTATCCTTTTACTTTGAGTGCATTATTGCACTGTCCTAAAAGAGATATCCCAAAGAAAGTAAAAAACAAACAAAAAATGTGGCATATTATAGTAGCGTGGCAGGATATACAACGTAGACTAGATTGTGATCCCTACATTTCTGATTTGCTTCCTATTATAGGGGATCCACGATTTTCTCCTGGTCTGTATAATCGGTAGTAAAAACCCTTGGACGCATCCAGGAATGAAAATGGGTTTGGCACTTTTTAACGCAGGTAAACGTTCTATTAAGTATTGGTACAATATGGTTCTCTAAAAAACAGGGGAATCTAATATTGTAGAGATTTGTTCAAAATGGCAATCAGACATCCCAAACTTGGATGAAGACAAAGTGAAACATAGTATAATTGCTTTAGACAAGGCTACACTCTCTGCAAAGTGGCGGGAAATCCACGTAAAACTTCTATATAGAGCATATTTTATGCCAGCTAGAATAAACAAATGGTCTTCCCAAGTTTTAAATCTTTGTCCCCGATGTTGTTCACCTGAAGCTGACCTGATTCACATGTTTTGGAGTTTCCCAAAAATCACACAATTATGGAAATGTATACAATTCTGGTTAGATAAAGTGATATCTACAAATTTCTTCATAGAACTTTATCATATATTCTTTTTATTAGATATATGTGATAAATCTATTAATAGAGACTTTATTAATATAACAATTTTGGGTGGGAGATATCTCAAAAAAACTGGAAGAAAAAAAGGGCGCCCACTATAAATAATTTAACATTTCTTTTGCAAACTCAATATATAATAGAACAGTTTGATAACGCAAATAACTCAGAAACGCAGCAAATTAAATTTGTTATAAAATGGATAGACTTTATTAAACTATATAAAAATTCCAATGTACAGAGGCAGTTGCTAACACCTTTAGAAAATATAACATCAGATAAATAAAATAAAGCGGACGGGGTGGCTCCACCCTCCCCCCTTTTTTGTTGTTGTTGTTTCTCTTCTTTTCTTTCTCTATTGCGTTTTCTTGTATTTTGTATGATTTCTTTAAGGGCCCTCCCTTCCCCAAGTCCCTCAAGTCAGGAATTTGATAAGTGAATCTGTGGTGGTTCTAAACTTCTATATAAAACCAAGGTCGAATTAGCGAAATAGTAATGGTTAAGAAGGGGCTAAATAAGAAAAGATAACTGTAAACCTCCCTTACTATATTGTTAAGTACATATTGTTGTACATACCCTACCTTCCTTTTTTCTCTTGTCCTGTTTCTTTTTTTTCTTTTTTGTATGGGACATCGTACTTAAGTTTACTAAACCGACTCGTCAAGTAACTAAATGTCCTATAAATTAACTATCAGATTTGGGAAGTATTGTTGGTAATTTCTTTTTTTTTCAATGTAACTAATTCTGATACAGGCTATGATCTTACTATTTACTGTTTTCTTATTTTTGAAAAGCCTGTAAAATATGATATATGGTATTTACATTTTGAATGCTATCTCTTCTTTATTCTTTCTGTATCTAATTATGTTTCAAACGATCGCAGATTATTTTGTTTTCTTTTTTTGTACTTATATGTAACGACCTTTAATAAAAAGTATTGATTAAAAAAAAAAAGAATACCAAGAGAAAAAAGCAAGTTTGATGATAAAAGCAAATTGGAAAGTTGATTAAAATTAAAAGTCCTATCTGAATAATGAAAATTTAATTTATACTAGACTGTCCCTTTAACCCTAATTGGCCTATTTTTTTTTTTTAAATCCCCTCAGAATTTGTTCTAGTTGAACCTTTCCTATGTGCACTTTCAACAAACAATGGGCAATTTTGTAACTGAATCCCTAATGCTTGTGGTAACAAAGTAGATGCAAACTTTATCAAATCTTGGTACCCCACAGTTTCTGGGAGCCCAATAGCGCAATACTCTAGATCATCTACCTTAGCTTGTAGAGTTTTAAGACTGTTTTCCTCTCTCCCTATCACACACAGTGCTTAGTGAATTGTGGGGGTAATATTTATCTATTTATTCAAGTTATTTACTCAAGTTCTTTCATTGTCGTTTTGCTATCATTGAAAATTGGCGCAACCTACATGTCTAAACTAATGTTTTGTCAAGAGTAAGGATTAGGACTTTACACAAATCTTGATATGGACATGAAAACTTGAATATAAAAAAACTACATATGTAATCAATGTACAATATTTGCGCTACCCCACTGATTTTGTATTATATACTTTTTATTTGCAATAATATATTGTGGGAAGATATATTAAGGCAATACAGGGGATTAGCTTCCATAATTTAATTATTATTGCTACATTTCTAATTTTCTCTTAATAACAATAACAATACATACACTTTTTGTGATTCTTTGGTGTATAATACTACCCAGTGCCTGATCGCCCCCTTTTAATATATTTTAGTTATGTGTAAATGTTGTTATTTTACAAATGACACCACAGTTCTGAGGAACCAACACTAGTAATTTACGTATGAAAAAAATGGCTTAAAAATCAAAGAAATAGGTTCCCAAATTATTTATTTAAAATTAAATAAGCGCTCTATTTAGGGGAAAATGATTAATCTCCAGCTTTTAATATGCATAATAAGATTTACTGTGAGCAGATATATTATCAAATTATACATTCTTAACACGTTCCTGATAGAAAGCTAATTTGTATAATCCAATAAGCAATCACCATATATCCTTGCAAGTCATTTTATAAAAGTATTTTAATAGCAATTAAAAAGGGTAATAAAAGCACATTTTAAAATTGTATAGCATTAAAGATATATTGTACTCAGTCTCATTTAACACCATGGGGCCTAGTTATCAAGCCGTCAACCTCAAATACGCTGCGTATTCCGCAGCGTATTTGTGGCGAGGCTGATTCGCCTTAGTTATCAAAGACTCGAGACCGGCAAAAGTAGAATTTTGTGACGTAAACTTCGATCCGCCGGACTCAGTCCGACACAGATCGATTCTTACGTCACTCCAGATGTCCCGCACACAAGTGCGGCACAATCTCACTACTTTTGCTAGTTATCAAAAAACTAGCAGGTACGCTCGGCACTTTTACGGCCCAGCGTACCTGGTTTTCAAAGCGCCAGCCTGGAGGCGGCGGATCCCATAGGAATCAATGGGAGTCTGACCATAGCGAAAGTACAAGTTCGCTGCTGCCAGACATCCCATTCATTCCTATGGGAGCTGTCTACACCTAACACCCTAACATGTACCCCGAGTCTAAACACCGCTAATCTGACCCCCCCTACACCGCCGCAACTACATAAAGTTATTACCCCCTAAACCGCCGCTCCCGGAGCCCACCGCAACTATAATAAATGTATTAACCCCTAAACCGCCGCTCCCTGAACCCGCCGCAACTATAATAAATGTATTAACCCCTAAACCGCCGCTCCCTGAACCCGCCGCAACTATATTAAATGTATTAACCCCTATCCTGCCCCCCTACACCGTCGCCACCTATAATAAATTTATTAACCCCTATCCTGCCCCCCACTACGCCGCCGCCACTGTAATAAAATGATTAACCCCTAAACCTAAGTCTAACACTAACCCTAACGCCCCCCTAACTTAAATATTAATTAAATAAATCTAAATAAATTAACTCTTATTAACTAAATGAATCCTATTTAAAACTAAATACTTACCTTTAAAATAAACCCTAATATAGCTACAATATAAATAATAATTATATTGTAGCTATCTTAGGATTTATTTTTATTTTACAGGTAACTTTGTATTTATTTTAGCTAGTTAGAATAGTTATTAAATAGTTATTAACTATTTAATAACTACCTAGCTAAAATAATTACAAAATTACCTGTAAAATAAATCCTAACCTAAGTTACAATTAAACCTAATACTACACTATCATTAAATTAACTAAATAAACTACCTACAAATAACTACAATTAAATACAATTACATAAACTAACTAAAGTACAAAAAATAAAAAATTAAGTTACAAACATGTTAAAAATATTACAACAATTTTAAGCTACTTACACCTAATCTAAGCCCCCTAATAAAATAACAAACCCCCCCAAAATAAAAAAAATCCCTACCCTATTCTAAATTAAATAATTTCAAAGCTCTTTTACCTTACCAGTCCTTAAAAGGGCCATTTGTGGGGGCATGCCCCAAAAAGTTCAGCTCTTTTGCCTGTAAAAAAAAAATACAACCCCCCCCAACATTAAAACCCACCACCCACATACCCCTAATCTAACCCAAACCCCCCTTACAAAAACCTAACACTAATCCCCTGAAGATCATCCTACCTTGAGTCGTCTTCACTCAGCCGAGCCACCGATGGAACTGAAGAGGACATCCGGAGCGGAAGAAGTTAATCCTCTATCAGCCAATCGGAATTAAGGTAGGAAAAATCTGATTGGCTGATGGAATCAGCCAATCAGATTGAGCTCGCATTCTATTGGCTGTTCCGATCAGCCAATAGAATGCGAGCTCAATCTGATTGGCTGATTGGATCAGCCAATCGGATTGAACTTGAATCTGATTGGCTGATTCCATCAGCCAATCAGATTTTCCTACCTTAATTCCGATTGGCTGATAGAATCCTATCAGCCAATCGGAATTGAGGGGACGCCATCTTGGATGACGTCCCTTAAAGGAGCCGTCATTCGTCGTAGTCCGTCGGTGAAGAAGGTGGTTCCGCGTCGGCGGAAGGAAGATTCAAGACCCGGCTTGGAAGATGACTTCGCCCGGATAGAAGACCTCTTCAGCGCCTCTTTGAAGATGACATCGGCCGGATCGAAGACTTCTTCAGCGCCGCATGGATGATGACTTCATCGGATGGAAGATTTCTTCAGCGCCGCTTGGAGGATTAACTTCTTCCGCTCCGGATGTCCTCTTCAGTTCCATCGGTGGCTCGGCTGAGTGAAGACGACTCAAGGTAGGATGATCTTCAGGGGATTAGTGTTAGGTTTTTGTAAGGGGGGTTTGGGTTAGATTAGGGGTATGTGGGTGGTGGGTTTTAATGTTGGGGGGGGTTGTATTTTTCTTTTACAGGCAAAAGAGCTGAACTTTTTGGGGCATGCCCCCACAAATGGCCCTTTTAAGGGCTGGTAAGGTAAAAGAGCTTTGAAATTTATTTAATTTAGAATAGGGTAGGGATTTTTTTTATTTTGGGGGGGTTTGTTATTTTATTAGGGGGCTTAGATTAGGTGTAAGTAGCTTAAAATTGTTGTAATATTTTTAACATGTTTGTAACTTAATTTTTTATTTTTTGTAACTTAGCTTTTTTTATTTTTTGTACTTTAGTTAGTTTATGTAATTGTATTTAATTGTAGTTATTTGTAGGTAGTTTATTTAATTAATTTAATGATAGTGTAGTATTAGGTTTAATTGTAACTTAGGTTAGGATTTATTTTACAGGTAATTTTGTATTTCTTTTAGCTAGGTAGTTATTAAATAGTTAATAACTATTTAATAACTATTCTAACTAGCTAAAATAAATACAAAGATACCTGTAAAATAAATATAAATCCTAAGATAGCTATAATATAATTATTAATTACATTGTAGCTATCTTAGGGTTTATTTTACAGGTAAGTATTTATTTTTAAATAGGAATAATTTATTAAAGTATAGTGTAGTGTTAGGTGTAATTGTAACTTAGGTTAGGATTTATTTCACAGGTACATTTCTCTTTATTTTAGCTAGGTAAGCTATTAAATAGTTAATAACTATTTAATAGCTATTGTACCTGGTTAAAATAAATTGAAAGTTACCTGTAAAATAAATATAAATCCTAAGATAGCTACAATATAATTATTATTTATATTGTAGCTATATTAGGGTTTATTTTAAAGGTAAGTATTTAGTTTTAAATAGGATTCATTTAGTTAATAAGAGTTAATTTATTTAGATTTATTTAATTAATATTTAAGTTAGGGGGGCCTTAGGGTTAGGGTTAGACTTAGGTTTAGGGGTTAATCATTTTATTACAGTGGCGGCGGCGTAGTGGGGGGCAGGATAGGGGTTAATAAATTTATTATAGGTGGCGACGGTGTAGGGGGGGCAGATTAGGGGTTACTAGGTATACTGTAGGTGGCAGCGGTGTCCGGGAGCGGCGGTTTAGGGGTTAATACATTTATAAGAGTTGCGGCGGGGTCTAGGAGCGGCGGTTTAGGGGTTAATACATTTATAAGAGTTGCGGCAGGGTCTAGGAGCGGCGGTTTAGGGGTTCGTAACTTTATTTAGTTGCGGGGGGCTCCGGGGGCGCCGGTATAGGGGGTAGAACAGTGCAGTTTAGTGTGAGTGCTTAGTGACAGGCTAGCAATAAAGCTGGGAAAAAGCCGAAGGGCAGCGAGATCGGATGAGTGATAACTCTCACAGTCCGCTGCTCATCGCCCTGCGGCTTTTTGACAGCTTTATTTGATAACTTAGGCGTATTTTTTTCAGGTCCGCAGCGGCGAAGGTAGGCGAGTTTAGGCGGACGTATTGGGCCGGCGAAGCCAGAAAAGTAGACGGCTTGATAACTAGCCCCCCGTAACTGCAGAGCCATTTCACATATTTGTGATTAGCTGTTTTGGAGCTTTAACATAAAATGCTACAGCTCTCTTTAGTGTTAACAGTGACATCAAATCCATGAGTTGTGATGTCACCATAATCCCAGGATTCCCCAGCTGACACTGAACTTCTCTGCCACCTTGTAAAATGAAGGGGGAGGGGTGATTAGGTACAAAAGCACCACCCCCAAGAGGACATCACATGGTCATCATCCTTGCTAAAGACATTGAGCGGATAATGACCACGTGTTATCAGCCACATTTTGAAAGATTAAAAACAAATTCTGAGTTTAATCTCCCTTTTTAATATTCCTTTAACAGTAGTGGGACCCCACAATGCAAGGCTAAAATAATATTAATATTCATAGATATAATTAAAGTACCCACTCAGCCACTAACCAATCAAATGTGTATTACAACTGTAAAAAATGCCAATAGTCTCACAATTAATTAAAAGCAGTTGTACCTACTGCAAAGCAATTATTATTTCTTTATTAGCTAAATAAATATAACTAAATAAATATATCTTTATTAATGAAAGGACAGTACAGGATGTGTAAACTGTACTTCAACAATAAATTGTCAAAAAATAAACTGCAAATAAATGTAACATTTAATTAATAAATAAAAATATAGATTTTTTTAAAATAAAAATCTATCCATATTGTTTCTTTACAGAGAGTACATGTAAGCAAGTTTTACCAGATATTTATTTAAAAATAATTCATTATATATTTATAAAATAGCATTTGGATTTTCTATATATCAAATGTGTTTGCAGATATACAATAAGTTTACGATTAAGTTATACATATACTTAAATATTTACTGGAAACAAATCCTATTAAGTTTAATATCTCAGCCCTTTTTGAGTTACAACTGGAATTTCAAGTCCATGAAATTCATTCAATCCACCCATAAATGTAATAAAAAAGTAATATATTTTGCACGTGTTGTGTCTTTTAGCACCCAATAAAAGTGTTTTGCAAGTTAATAGTAATCCCTCTGGGGTAGAAATATATAACGTCTTCCGCAATATGAGTCCATTTTCACAGACACTTGAAATGGTACACTGGATCATTAAAACTCTATAGTTTAAAATGCAAAAATATTTTAACTTCCTTTCTTAAAAGGGAAGTGCAAGTTGCTTTTTATGTGTATAGAAATATTTGTAAGTGTTTTATTATTTGTATGCAGAAATAAAAAGCATTTTGATGTTGCATTATTTCTTGCCTATAATTAAATGAATAACCCCTAAAGGGGGTTAACACATGGTTAAAGGGACAGTTTGTTCTCAATTATCAATTTTGCCTGCTGGAGTCTATTACATCATTAACAAATTACTTGTTTATCTTTATTTTGGTATTTGAAATAACAGCTTTTGCCCGTGGTATCCCCACCTACAGTGGAAATAAAGTTGCTACACGCCCTTGTGAAATTGCAGGTTTATGAAATGTAAAGGCAGACATAACAACAATGTAAATGACAGAATTTTTCCATCTGTAATGTGATCTTTTTTATCCCACTCTTCTTTGCAAAAAAAGTTCTCAAGTTCATTCAAATTGTGAGGGAATCTCCTGTGAACAGTTCTCTTTAGGTCATTCCACAGGTTTTCGATGGGATTGATGTCTGGTTGTCTGACTGGGCCATTCCAAGACTTTGACTTGAAGCCATGCCTTGGTCAACTTGGATGTGTGCTTTGGATGTGTGCTTTTGGTCATTGTCATGTTGGAATTCCTCATAATTTTCATCTTTCTAACCAGCAGGTTTTGTGCCAAAATATCATAATATCTGGAGCTATTCATTATCCCATCTATCCTAACAAGTGCCCCAGATCCAGCTGAAGAGAAGCAGCCCCAAAGAATGATGCTACCACCATCATGATTCAAAGTGAGTATGGTGTATCTTCGATGATGAGCATTATTGGCTTTGCGACAAACACATCTTTAACAATTCAGGCCAAAAAGTTTAACCTTTATCAGACCATAACACATTTTCCCATATGGTTTTTGGTGAATGAATTAATGGCATAATTTAGATTGTCTTTGATGTTCTTTTTTTGGAAGAAAGGGTTTCCATCTTGCCCCCTACCCCATAGCCCAGACATGCAAGATACGGCATGGTGGGAACATACAAGGAGTGACTTGTACCTTCCAGAAATTCCTGTAGCTCCTTCAGTGTTGCAGTTGTTCTCTTGGTAACCTCCATGATAAGTTTTCTCATCGTTCTCTCATCAACTTTGGAAGGTTGTTCTAAACTTTGCAATGTCTCTGTGGTGCCACATTTTCTCCACTTATTGATGATGGTTTTGTCGGTTGAGCATTTACTGGTGGAGATTTAAAGGTTCCCTGGCTTTAGAATGTTGAACTTTAATAGCTAAAGTACAAGGAACAGAATCCTTAAAGAGATACTGAACCCAAATTTTTTCTTTTGTGATTCAGATAGAACATGCAATTTTAAGCAACTTTCAAATTTACTCCTTTTATCAATTTTTCTTCATTCTCTTGGTATGTTTATTTGAAAAGCAAGAATGTCAGTTTAGATGCCGGCTCATTTTTGGTGAACAACCTGGGTTGTTCTTGCTGATTGGACAGCACCAATAAACAAGTGCTGTCTATGGTTCTGAACCCCAAAATTGCTGGCTCCTTAGCTTAGATGCCTTCTTTTTCAAATAAAGATAGAAAGAGAACTAAGAAAACTTGATAATAGGAGTAAATTAGAAAGTTGCTTAAAATTGCATGCTCTATGTGAATCAGGAAAGAAAAAATTAGGTTCAGTGTCCCTTTACACACACAAACATTTTTATGTAACTTTACAAAGAAAAATGTCCATCTGACCTATATTTTTGTCATATCGGATTTGGGGTTTGTTAATCATTATTTTAGATGATAAATTTATAGTATGAGTACTGTATGATTTTTATATTTTATTTAATAGTTTTGGACACAATAAATATATCAATACATATAAATATAATATTAAAACAGCTCAACATAACATTTGACCTTTGAAAAGAAGATGAATTCATAATGAAGTGATAATTGCTAATTTACATATACTGAGTGAAATTATTACTCTAATGAATATGTTATAAATGAATTTGCATAATTGCTTATAGGCTTTCCCCCCCCCTCATAATACATTTTCAGACTGTAGCGGTAAAGTGTTGCAAACCCTACAAAACCTGCAAGGATACACCGTACTTACTAGTTTATGTGTGAATCAGCTACTTCTGCTGTAATTATTCATTTTACGGAAGAGAAAATACTAAACATTATTTCTTAAACACCTGATAATTTGAAAAAAATAAGTTTTTATTCTTTTACAGTAATTATACAGCAGTTTATTGCATTGTCTAAAAAATGTCCAAAATCCTAGTTGAGATTAAATTATTTGCAACAAGGTATCAGGGCTGTATACACTCTTCATTAAAGGGACAATACATATTTTGATATACATATATATAAAAAAATATTAGATTTTTAAAATAGACATTACATGCCGACAAACAAATAAATACATATATAAATATTTTGTATCCATAAACATATAATCAACCAAAATTATTATATCTTCAGATCTTGCGGCCCACTTGCCTAATTATTTGGAGCACCGTGTTCCGTTAATATAAATTATTGTATGACCCAAGTTATTTGATCTTTTCCCATAAATCAACCATTTTTTTTTATAAAACTGTAAATTTCTCATTTTAATATAATGAAAATCCTCCAATATCAAATTATTATTGACCTCTCTAATCCAATTTAAGGCATCTGGTGGTTCAGATTTTTTCCTACATTTTAATATCAATTTTTTTTTTGAACAATTAAACAAAATTTGCTTTAAACTATTTATAGGACTTTTTTCCTGTTTATCGATTGGTTCAATATCATCATATAAAAATCACATATTTTATTTTGTTAACTTTTGACTTCTCTGAAAAATGTATTTCCAAAAATGTTGTAGTATGGGACATGACCACCATATATGTTTCATATTTCCCTCTACTCCGCAACCTCACCAACATAAACCTTTTGTATGAGGATTTATTGTTTTGATCTTATTGGGGGTCATATAATATCTTGTAAGGATCTTTAAATTCATTTCTACTATATTTGCTGAAACTGAAGATTTAGTGAGGTTGCCAAATATATTCAGCAAACTTCTTGCCCTGATATTTCCATTAAGATCTCTTTCCCAGCTTTTAGTGTATATCATTTTTGTAAGTAACAACTATATTATAAACTTTTGATAAGTTGTGTCTTTTCATTTTGCTTCGTAACTCTTCAAACTTCGTCAATTTCCTAATTAACTCCGTCTTATGATGGTTCAAAAAAATATAGTGATTTAATTGTGCATATTTGAACCAATCTGCTAATATTTCAAACCCCTTTTCCTTTAACAGTTCTCTAGAATCTATTATCCCAGCTTTAATTATTAAATGAATTCAAATGTTCCCCAAGTGTTGGGTATTTACAAACTTTGATATTTTAATATAAAATCTTTAATTAAGTGAAGTAAAAAAATAAATTAAAAAATGTGCTATTTACTTTCATTATTTATTTTGCCCTGTAATTTATTTCTGAAAAATGTTTTCTGTAATTTTATACCTAGTGTCATAGCACTGTGTGAAATGTTGGTGAGTTATAAATAAATGATAATAATAATAATAATAATAATAATAATAATAATAATAATAATAATAATAATAATAATAATAATTACAGATGTGGACAGGCAAAATAATTGTTTAATCTGAAAGGTTTGTTTCAGATTTTTCTCAATGTTTGGTTTTGTTCATGTAGCCATTCATTTTTGACAAATATTGGATTCTAATTTGTTACTGTTGTTTCCAATGGGAACAGCAAATTTATACAGCTTATTTTAAGAAAAATCTTACATTATAGAATTCAAACAATTATAATAATCTATCTTTCAGCATGAACAGAACATACAGCACACTGAATTTGAGTAAATGACTAGCTCACAGAGGCACAGAAGTCACACAACTGTACGTTCCTATGGCTCTAGTTAAAGTGATTGGAAACATCTAAGCTCCCCCTAGTCTCCCACCTCCCTATGCTAGGTTAAGACTTGATTGGACAAGACTATATGACTAAAATCCAACATTCAGTACCTGACTGGCTGTCACTAACATCAATCATTAGTAATACCATAGCAGGATTGAACAGGGGATGATCGACACATGAACGGTCAGACCCCTGTATATCATTACAAAGAAGCTGATTAGCCAAACAATATAGCTCCCCCTTCCTGCATTAAATAATTAATTTATCCATTTGGTCAAACAATCATTCTTTGTCAGTTTTGTCCAATAATGTTTTGGCTGTTCAAGTATTGGACAACTCACTGAATCGGCATAAATTTAGATTAATTTGTATTTGTCCAAAGCCGAATGTACAGCTCTAATAATAATAAATAATATTGTTAGCCCCATCACAATCAATTGTGGCTAACGAACGATAAAAACAATGGTTAAGAAAATTGACCTGGAGTTTGTTTAGTAACCACACCAAGGGGTCTAGTGAGAGTTGAATGGTTAGCATTGTTTCTGGACTTCCGGTGGGAGGAGTTGTGCAGATTACCTGCATGCCGGTGTGGTGAGAGGACGCCGACACCATCAGCTCCCAGCTCTCCGCCACTTACCTGGAAGCTTGCCCAGGTTTGGAGTGTGGTGCTCGGCAGGGGTTAGACCTGCGCGAGAGAGGGAAGTCCCCAGTAGCCGGTTACGGCTCCAACTGTACCGCAGTTGGTTATCTTTTATTCCTGCTTTCAGCAAGCTGCACTTGGAAAGGGGTGTAGGAGGAATACGCCTGCGACTACCAAGTGAGTCCTGTGGCCCGGCAACCTGCCGTTTCAGGGGTCAGAATCTAACTCCTTGGTGCTACGTTATACTGGGCTGGGGTGCTCAGAAGGAGAACTCCGGGATAGCATTGTTCCTGTGAGGCTGGTCCCTAAAATAGACTTAACCTGGAAGCTCAATGCCGCTGAAAAGACCCGTGTGCGGGTAAATCGATAGATGGCCGGAGCGAGGCTGGAGGTATACACAAGCACAGCATAAGCGACGGAGCATACACGGAGCTGCTTCACTATAAGGCTTGGTCCCGGTTTACCGGTCATTCCCCCCTGGTGGGGAGTTTAACAGCGTGGAAAGGAGTAGTGGAGCAGTGCAGCTTCTGTGCAGATGCCTTTGATCCTCGGTGTGCCGGCTATGTCCAGGTGAAAGTCGAGACTGTGATACAGAAATCCGCAGTAGCCGAGTGTCGTCAAGTAGGCGGGCCGCCTTTATTCCCGGCTGTCTAGAGACTCTTCGCTGGAAAACAGGGTACCTTGTGTGTTCTTTCTACCCTGGTTGATGTCTCCTTGTCATCCGGCTATTTGCAAAAGTTCCGCAGTGAGTGCCTATACTCCGTATCTAGTACTATAAGGCTGTCGTGTTCAGAGAGCCTGGCTTGTAGGAGTGACATTCCATCCCAGCCAGAGTGTTAATGCCTTGCTAAAATAAGTTGCATTCTCCGGTGATAATTGGCCCTGGACTAGTGTGTGTGGGAAATTTATGTTCGTTCTCTGCTTATTATAACTCTTTATGTGGGAGACTGCTTAAGCTAATTTCTTTTGCCTAGACAGCTATAGAGAGACGGATCCGGATATCTATGGACCCACAACATTAGTGTTATATGCATTTGATCAGTATTATGGCATAGTTTGTGTTCTGCCTCAAAATTTTCTTTATTGGTAGATGTCATTGTAAAGCAACTGTTATATCTTTGAATGCTATTGCTTGACTTGGTGACAGTAAGTTACCTGGGTAATGAATGACTGTTGCCCTGTCTTTTTCTGGAAAAAGTGCCTTTTTTATTTAAACTATTGATTGGAGAGTGAAGTGTGTATAGTTCTTTATTGGCAGGCACACTCTTTTGATAGGAGGTTTATTCTTAACTTAGTTTAGTTCAGGGTCTCCATCTAAAGGTTGTTCTTTGGTTAGTTGTGTACGAAACTCATGGTTAATTAGTTCTAGGACACAAGAATTTATTAAAATCAGGCTTGGCTGTATTGGTGTAAGGGTAAAGTCGGTAGAGAGATTGCTCCCCTGATACAAGGTTGGTTTCTTGTTAAGTATTAAAGGCAGTTTCTGTAATTAAAATTATTTGAGGGCTCGGCCGGGCTGGTCAGAGTTGAATTTTTTGTGGCAGTTGTATTAACTCATTCATATAACGTTTCCTTTGTAAAGGGGTCTTAATTTTTTTTTTTTTTTTCCTGGTCCCCTTCCTATTCACTTTGTATGCACGGACGCATACTCTTAAAAAGTATGGGCCCTATTTTCACTTAATCAAGGAGGGGCACGGGCCCCCCCTCAGATCTTGTACTGTGTGGCTTGTTTTCTTTCTTTTTTCCCCTCTCCTCACTTTTTCACAGTTTGTACCTTCAATCCCCCAGGGTTTCCTAGGGCTTTGTCTTTGTTGGCACAGGAGGGTCGGGTATTCTACCCTTACCTTTATTTTCACGTGTGTAATTTTCCTTTCACCCCACTTTGTGTTCTTTTTGGTCTAGTGCCATTTCACATAAAGTTATATGGATAAGTTCCTGCAAGGGAAATCTTCTCCCAAAATGCCGGTCAAAGCCAAGGATAAAAAAGCTAAAGCCGCTGAGCTTGGCTTAGACACTTCAGTAGAACCTGTGACCAGCGTGGTGGACTCTCACTCACTATTTTCGCAGCTGTCTGAATTATTTTCACCGCAATTTGACTTAATTAGAAAGGAGTTAGGATCTATTTCATCTGAGATCACTGCCCTGTCAGTTGAAGTAAGACAGTTCGCACACAGAATGCAAGAGGCAGAAAATAGGATTTCTGACCTGGAAGATCAAGTTAGCACACAGGAAAATATAATATCCCAACAGGATATTAAAATTACCAATCTTCAGGGTCGTCTTGACGACCTTGAGGACCGGGCGAGACGTAACAACATTCGAATTGTGGGTCTCCCGGAAGAAGCGGAGTTTGAAGATCTACTGAAGTTCGCTTCGGTCACGCTCCCGCAGAAACTTGGTGTCCCACAATCAATGTTACTGATTGTAATTGAGAGAGCTCATAGAATTGGGGTAAAAAAAAATGTAGGTACAGGACACAGTAGGAGTAGGATGTGTATATGCAAAGTGTTGAATTTTCAAGATAAAATTGAAATGATGAAACTGTTTAAGAAACTGCATGAACCTCTAATGTTTGGGAACAGTAAAGTTTTACTGTTTCAGGATTTCTCTGTCGAAACCTCAACGAAGAGAAGGATAATGGCCCCCCTCTGTACCCAAATTATTGACAAAGGAATCAACGCGCGGATGGTTTATCCGGCCAAAATAATAGTTGAGTACAGGGGAGCTCGCCTAGTCTTTACTGAGCTGGGAGAGGTGAAAGAGTTTCTCAAAGACAAATGAGATCTAGTTCACTCCCTCTCACCTCAGATTATATAAGTTTGGTTCGGTACATTAAAATGTGTTGTGCTTTTGTTTCAGGTACTCTCTTACATGTTTTTTTTTATTCCCCCACCCCTTTTCATTTTCTTTTCCTCCCTTTTTTTTTTTTTTTTTTTTTTTTTTATGTCCCTCCTGCTTTTCTCCCCCCCTCAGGATTTCTAGGTTTTTTTTTGTGTTGTAGTACATGGAATTGAAGTTAACGTCGTGGAATGTGGGGGGGATCTCTTCACCCGCTAAACGCAAATTAATTGTAAAACTCCTAGCTAAACATAAACCCGACATTTCTTTCCTACAGGAAACCCACCTAGTGGAACAGGAGGCTAAAAAACTTAAGATTAAATGGGTAGGTGAGGTGGTCTCCACCAACGCTGGAGCTAGGAAATGTGGGGTAGTGTTTCTCATAAATAAGAACCTAGACTATAGGATTACTCATACGGAAGTGGACCCAGAAGCCAGATTCATTATTTTGCACATCCATATAAATAGCATAAAATTTGTGCTCTGTAATATTTATGGCCCTAATAAATTTGATAGGAAATTTTGGGATAAGATTAAGGGGAAATTGTTTCCGTTGGTAAAAGAAAATTTAGTCATTGGAGGTGATTTCAACATGACTTTACACCCGGAATTGGATCGGCTGGTAGGCAGAAATTTTCTAGAGAATAGGAGAAGCGCAAAACTCTTCCAACGTTTCTGCCAGAAGTTACAGGTTCATGACATATGGCGCAGGCTGAATCCAGATTTGCAGAACTTTACATGTGAATCCAGAGCCCATAGAACGTTTTCACGTATAGATTTATTTTTAGTTGCAGAGTCTCTACCAGCGGTTAAAATGGAAGCTGAGATTGGTGAGATCTTGGTGTCGGACCACGCTATCATCTCTTTAGGTATCTCTTTCCAGGATAGGAGGGATATTTCATCTCCCAGATTTGTCTATCCGAGGTATCTCTATAACGATCCAAGATTTTTGTCCTGGTTATTAGTTAAGTGGAAGGAGTTCTGTGGGTTCAATTCGGGGCACCTGTATAAAATCGAGTTTTTTTGGGAAACGGCCAAGGCTGTGTTAAGGGGTGATATTAAGGGGTATATGATCACGAGGAACAGGAAAGCGCGGTGCAGGGATATTCAGCTGTCTAATCAAGAAATGCCTTTGGAAAATACTGCAGGGATCGTTCTAAGGTTAATTGGGACGTTTATGTAGATAGCAGGAGAGAAAGAGATGCCTTCCTGCATCAAAAACACCAGCAAGAGGAGACAAAAATTATTATGCGGTTTAGGGGTATTCATGGTAGCTCTCCTAAACACTTAGCCAGATTGGTTAAAGCTAGGAACAAGAAGAATCTTATCCCAGTAATACAGACAGAAAATGGTTGTACCTCGGATATTGATGAAATTTCCGGAACCTTTTTCCGATTTTATCAGCATTTATATTCTGAAGGGGAATATAGCCTGGATAATCAGTTGGAATTTTGGTCCTCTATTTCGGTTCCCAAAATCCAAAAAGAGGAATTAGAAGTGCTAAATGCACCAGTTACGGCGGAAGAAATAAGTAAAGCTATTGTACGTGCCAAACTTAACAAAGCGGCGGGTCCAGACGGATTTCCGTCTGAGTTTTATAAAAGTCTTTCTGATCAGCTTATACCCATTTTAGAGAGATTGTTTAATAATTATTATATATCAGATAACACTATTTCTTCTCTCTTCGCCGCGGCCAACATCTCCCTGATCTTAAAAAAAGGGAAAAATCCGGAGGATCCAGCCTCCTATAGGCCTATCTCTGTCCTTAATGCGGACTATAAAATCTTAGTGTCCATTATAGCCCAGAGACTAGTGTCATGTTTGGATAGGTTGATCCATGTCGATCAGGTGGGTTTTATGGCAAACCGTAGTTCCTCTAAAAATATAAGAAAACTAACAACCCTAGTGGACTATACATGGAATATAGAGCAACCGGAAGAGAAGCCGGAATTTAAGGACTTAGCGGTCCTTACATTAGATGCGGTCAAAGCATTTGACTGCATCTCCTGGAGACATCTTTTTGCGACTCTAACGAGATTTGGTTTTGGGGGTAGCTTTTTTAATTTTGTTGCCAAAATATATCAGAATCCGGTGTCTTATTTGCTAGTGAATGGCAGGACTTCCCCTGGCATTCGCTTGCAGAGAGGTACAAGGCAGGGATGTCCACTCTCGCCTCTCTTGTTTAATATTGTCCTAGAACCTCTGGCGATTAGATTGCGAGAGGTCCTGCCCGGAATCCCGTTAGGTGAGCAGAACTTGAAAATTCTCCTCTATGCTGACGATATTTTGCTATTTTTGAATAAAACATCAGTTATCATCCCGAGAGTTGTTGACACGATAAAGCTTTTTAGTACATTCGCGGGTTATAAGATTAATATGGGGAAGAGTGACTTGATGTGGCTCGGGCGTCAGCACAGGGAGCGCCCCAATACATTATTTCGTAATGTCAATGCCATTAAATATCTTGGGCTAGAAATTAATAGAAACCCGAAACAGTGGTATCAGGCCAATTTTAGGACACTTTTTCAGAAAATTCAGGAGGATCTTAAGCTCTGGGCGGCTTTTCCTTATCGCTATCAGCTTCGGCCAACCTAATCAAATCTATAATTTTCCCCAAAATCCTTTACTATTTGCAGAATTTACCTCTTATGATACTCAATAGGGATTTGAAGAATTTATCTTCTTGGTTTTCGAAGTTTCTTTGGAAATCGAAGAAACCTCGAATATCGATTAATAGGCTAACCCAGAAATATACAGAGGCAGGCGTAGCCCTGCCCAGTATTAAATTATACAATTGGGCAGCCCTGATTAAAATAGCATTGGATTGGATTGCTCAGTCCAACTTGGTTACTACATACGAGTTGGAATCGCATATGGTTAAACCATGGTCCCTAGTGGCGCTCTTGCATTGCCCGCTGAAGGCTTTACCGACGAAGGTATCCTCCCTTAGTTCAGTTAGGAATGTAGTGGTGATATGGCATAAATTTTGCAAACTGGCTAAAATAGACCCCTCTTTTTCGGACTTTCTGCCTATTAGAGGGAATCCCCTTTTTCGACCAGGAATAGATCATAAATGTTTTCAGGTCTGGATGGCTGGAGGGCTTGAATATGTGTATCAACTACTCGATAACGGTATGCAGATACTCCCGTGGGAGACCATCAGGGAGAAATTCTCTCTACCCAGTTCTAATCGATTTGCTTATTTTCAAATCCGCCATTTTCTTTGCGCTCAAAGTTGGTATGCGTCTAGAGGATGGGAGTGGCCCGAGATCAAGATCTGTATCAGAAAATTTATTGGAGGGGATGCATCAATCTCTCTTCTATATGATATTATGCTTTCCAAACAAGGTATAGGAGAGAAGGATAAATTGAGTCAATCCTGGCGATTCTATTTCCCAGCCCTAGAGTTTGAGTTAATATCCAAAAGCCTGGCAACAGTTGTCAGATACCCGGTGGTAGAGAGTTGGAAAGAATCTCATTTAAAATTATTAAACAATTCGTATTATTCTCCGGCAACATTAACTAAATATTTCCCTGATAAACTATTTATATGTGAACACTGTTCGTATGTCCGGGCGGATATCTGTCATATGTTATGGACCTGCCCTAAAATTTTTCAACTATGGCAGAAGGTACAATATTGGTATAACAGAGTATTCGAAAGTACTATTTCCCTGTCCTTTAAGGAGGTAGTGTTACTATTTATAGAGGAGGGAAATAGTCTTACGCGGCGGGTCGTAAATACTATTGTAATGACGGTGAGATATAATATTTTCAAAAAATGGATGTCAAAGTCTCCCCCCTCTTTTCCTTCAGTGTTGAGAGATATCCAAGCTCATATCATTTTCGAATCTTTTCATTTACAGCAGGTATCTGAAAAAAGAATTAGAGAATTTCTGGTAGGCTGGGCGCCGGTAATTAAAACCTACACTCCTAGTCTCCAGAAGCAGATCTTATTGCCATTTCTGTCCTCAGTGAGTTTTGCAGAGCTGGTTATACTGCAGGTATTTCCGGAGACATGGCTTAGGAATGCTCGCGATATAGATTAAGTGGGGTTTATAGATACTTTATAAGATATAGATTTGCGGGGGGGGGGGGGCTCCTCCTTTTTTTCTTTCTTTTTTTTTCTTTTTTCTCTTCTTTCCCTCTCTTTTTCTTATTGCTTTTTGTGTTATAGGGTTGTTTTTGTTTTATGGTGTCTTAATGGTTGTTTATATGCTTATAAAATATTAGCCATTATGATGTTAGTTGATGTGGAGTTCTGGACATGGCCAATTTATAGGCCGAAAACTCTGTTTTACTCAATATTATAAGTGAATTATTTACATTCCATTTGAAATATTTTTTCATTTGTTTGAAATCTTGACTGTCCTGCGTGACAGTAACCATGTTCGGAATTTGGTAATTTCCTTTGTGTTTTGAATGGCTAAGCTTAAATAAAGATTTAAAAAAAAAAAAAAAAGAAAATTGACCTAACTGCAGACAGACTGCAAGGTATTGAGCTTTCTGTTACATTATATGGTAGAGATACGAACATTTGGTGTTGGCAACACAGTCAATCACAATTGTTTACACCTGTCCATATCCCCACTCTAACTTGTTCCTTATAATAAAACTTATTAACTAGGCATTAAAAGGCATTTGAGTAAAAATGTTTCTCCTCCATGTAGATGTTTAATTATACAAAGTGAAACAACTTTGCAATTCTCTTTCCAAGAAGGAATATATATATAAATGAGATTCTGGACTGATTAAGCAATCACTGTGCAGCATGTTGCAGGGTAACCACTGTAATTCAATAATTATATTACATGCTAATAAATTAGAGCATGACATTTTTGAAACCAGGTTAATGACAAATGTGTGTAATAATTATTCTGTACAGTTTTTAATACAAAGGACTCTATATCCTGCTACAATCACACTGGGGAAAAAGAACAATAGTATTGTTTACAGACACTTTGATGAAGCGTTGAGCTAAGTGGGTGACTCACATGCAAAGCACTTAGTATTTATTAGTATGCTGGGAAACTGTGTCATAACCAGGAACATAACACCTTGATTTTATATTCATGTTGCTTGTCTTCAGTTTTAAAACAGGCTACAAGTAAAAAATAGTCTTGGAGTTTGTATATAAATATACAAAAATATTTATAAATATTTATATATTTTATATATAAAAATGTTTTAATGTGTGTGTATATATATATATATATATATATATATATATATATATATGTGTGTGTGTGTGTGTGTGTACATATATATATACATATATATATATATGTGTGTGTGTGTGTATACATATACATATATATATGTGTGTGTGTATATATATATATATATATACATATGTGTGTGTGTATATATATATATATATATATATATATATGCATTTACTGTATGTGTGTGTATATATATATGTGTGTGTGTGTATATTTATATAATATATATATATATATACATACATATATGTGTGTGTCTGTATATATATATATATATATATATATACACACATACACACACAGTATATATATATATATATATATATATATATATATATATATATATATATATATATATATATATATATATATATATTCCTGGACAAATGGCTGCACTCTCAGGTCTTTTTGGTGAAAAAAGTAAATACTCTTTAATGGAACGTTTTCGGGGAATTCCTCCCCATCATCAGCATAAACATAAATTGCATCAAACAGACTTATATACAAGTGATTAGACAATTTCAAATACCTGTGTTCTAAAGTGTACTGTCAGTGTAGTGGCGCCAAACAGTGTATGTGTGGAACGCATATCCTGCGTTCCACCGTGTAAACCGGAAGTGGTTAAAGTGATTCTATTTCCGGTACTTCCAATGAAGTAAAATATAATAAAATAACATTAATAACACAAAAAAAGTTGCAATGATTGTGTCAAATATCTTAACTGTTAAAGTATCATAGTGTACATAACTTATCCATTATATTTACATATTAGATGTGTGTCACTCTCTATGCGTGACTTGTTCTTACATGTGGGATCTTCCCCATTCAATAATCTTATGTGTGCCCGTGTGAAATATCATATTGTATTTACCCTCTGTTCTCTGTTCAAGCTCACCCTGCTTGTCGTTTAATATGTGTCACTCCCGATCGTTTCTAAGCCTTATGTGCGGGCCGCCGTCCTATCCTGGTTGGCATGGAGACCGGTTGTTATACCGGATCTACTTAGGCGGATAGATCTAATTACCCCACTTGTTTTGTTACTTAGTTACTTGGGTATTTGTATTAACTTAATACCCTACAGTTAATGAATTCACTATAAGGTTTTTTGTTTATACGCTATGTATATCCTCTACATGCCCTGGAGCCCTTATGATGACTACTCTTGTGCCAACCTGTTGTTGAGGGCTACTTTTGTTAGGGATATGTACGGGGGTTAAAGAGTATTCTATAATTAGTTTTGTATAGGTTTTCTGTCCAATGTCCCTATTTCAGTTAATGCTTTACTAAGTTATCCATATGGGCTATGTGCTTAATATACATAAGAAAAAAAATAAGATTAAAATTAAAACTAAAATATTAAAACATGAATAAGTAAAGGCAACTCTGATGTTGTTGCTTCTATGTACACTTAGCGTTAGTTTTATGAAAATTGGTTTTGTTCTGTATATTCTAGATTATATCTATCCCTCCTATTTATCCATACCCCTTATTTACAATGTGTTGATTCTGACTCTCTTAGTATGTATTAGCCACGCTGTTAGTTCCATATTTAGGCATATGGTTAAATTTTGGCACATTACTACGTAAGAATTTCCTTCAGAGTTTCAATTTTTAAATGTAGTAATGTATATTAGTCCCAGTTCAATGACCTTGTGGAATGTCCAATCACAACCTGACTTGGGGTGGGGTTTCTTCAGAACGGGGGTTATTTCCATCCCCTAGTTTTTGTCTGTCCATGGTTCACTACTATGTAGCTCTGTGATGTCCTGGGTGTTTAATTTCCTGTATCTTGTGTGGTAGAGTTGTCATCTTGAATTAGTATAGGTGGATGTTATCATATAAGTTGCTACATGATTTAAGGTTGCTCCATAATTTAAGTATACATGAGTGCGTATGGGCAATTGGCTATGGGGGACCGAGTACTGTTAATTTAGAGGGGATCACCTCCGTGTCCCCCCAAAACAGATTGTATGCCCTGTGCTGAATAGTCTACCTCTAGAGGGGCCTGACTTACAGTACATCGCCACATTATACTCAAGGTCCACTTACCGTGCCCCAGTATGTATCTCTACTTAAATGAGCACCTTAAAATCTGGAGGGGAGTTTAATCCTCCTGGGGCTATGATGCCCAATCTATACATCCACTCCGCCTCTCTTCTTAGCAGGGCCTTGTTCCGGTCACCCCCCCCTGTCCAGGGGGGGGATATGGTCAATCAGGATGTACCTGATGGTGGATACTTGATGTTCCATTCTCGCGCAGTGTCTGGCCACTGGTTGGTCCGAATCTCCTTGGTCCAACGCCAGTCGTATGGCCCGTCTATGGTTGGCCATCCTTTCGCGGAGTGTCCCGCTCGTTTTGCCCACATAGAACCGGGCACATGGGCAGAATAAAAGATATATGACAAATGCAGTATTGCAGGATATTGAGTGTTTGATCTTAAACACTTTGTTTGTATGCGGATGGTGGAAGTTCTTTGTTGCCATAAGGCCATTGCATGTTGTGCACCCTAGGCATCGATATGAGCCTTTGATGTTTGTGTGAGTTGTATCCATGTAACTTGATTTAGGGTCTGTACGTACTAGGATGTCCTTGAGATTAGTACCCCTCCGATATGCTACCATCGGTGTCAGGTTGTGCGTAAAGGTCAGTTTAGGGTCAGATTGAACTATTGGCCAGTGTTCTCTTAATATTCTTCCAGCCAATGTAGTATTAGGTGAGAAAGTTGTTGCCATGATCAATTTGTTGGCTTTCTCTATTAGATTGTCCTTATGTATCAGGCTGTCCTGGGTGTATGGAAGGACATCTTTCAGGGTATTGTCAACTATCTGTTGTTTGTAACCCCTCTGCAGGAATTTGTCCCTCATGAGTTGCAACTGTGAGACCCCTGTAGCAATGTTGGAATTATTGCGTATGACTCTAGTCATCTGGGACTTGACTATACCTTTTATTAGGGCTGGAGGGTGACAGCTGGTAGCCCTTAAAATTGAGTTTCTATCAGTGGGCTTACTGTAGAGCATGGTTCCTAAGACATTACCTTCTATGAAAATGTTAAGGTCTAGGAATTGTATCTCTTTGTGATGGTGTGTCATTTTGAATCTCACTGGTGTGGGGGTGTTGTTCCAATCCCTAAACCAGTCTAGTAGTGCCTTTTGTCCCCCTCGCCAGATCATGAACACATCGTCGATGTATCTTACATAAAAGACAACCAGCGATGTGTCTGTGCTCCACAGGAATTGGTTTTCGAACTGAGACATATAAATATTAGCGTACGATGGGGCCATATTAGACCCCATCACCGTGCCAGTAAGCTGCAGATAAAAGGATGTCTCAAAGCGGAAGTAGTTCCTGGTAAGGCAATATTCCATGAGTATCAAGAGAAAGTCAATAGGGGGTCCCTCATACTGTGTACTGTCTATGAGGTGTTGTTTAGTTGCCATGAGTCCTGTGTCATGTGGGATGATGGTGTAGAGACTGTTGACATCCAGGGTGACCAGGATGTCACCAGTCTCCACACGCACATCCCCCATCTTCCTGATTAGGTCATTAGTGTCTGAAATATATGATCTGACATTCTTTACAATCGGTTGGAGGAGAATATCTATTACTTGTGCCACGGGCTGTGTAAGTGACTGTACAGCTGAAACTATCGGCCGCCCAGGAGGATGGTCTAAAGTTTTATGTATTTTCGGGGTGGTGTATAGGATTGGGATTCTCGGGTGTGTTGTGGTGCAGTACTCAAAAATTTGTTCCGTCATGACACAGGACTCATGGCAACTAAACAACACCTCATAGACAGTACACAGTATGAGGGACCTCCTATTGACTTTCTCTTGATACTCATGGAATATTGCCTCACCAGGAACTACTTCCGCTTTGAGACATCCTTTTATCTGCAGCTTACTGGCACGGCGATGGGGTCTAATATGGCCCCATCGTACGCTAATATTTATATGTCTCAGTTCGAAAACCAATTCCTGTGGAGCACAGACACATCGCTGGTTGTCTTTTATGTAAGATACATCGACGATGTGTTCATGATCTGGCGAGGGGGACAAAAGGCACTACTAGACTGGTTTAGGGATTAGAACAACACCCCCACACCAGTGAGATTCAAGATACAGGAAATTAAACACCCAGGACATCACAGAGCTACATAGTAGTGAACCATGGACAGACAAAAACTAGGGGATGGAAATAACCCCCGTTCTGAAGAAACCCCACCCCAAGTCAGGTTGTGATTGGACATTCCACAAGGTCATTGAACTGGGACTAATATACATTACTACATTTAAAAATTGAAACTCTGAAGGAAATTCTTACGTAGTAATGTGCCAAAATTTAACCATATGCCTAAATATGGAACTAACAGCGTGGCTAATACATACTAAGAGAGTCAGAATCAACACATTGTAAATAAGGGGTATGGATAAATAGGAGGGATAGATATAATCTAGAATATACAGAACAAAACCAATTTTCATAAAACTAACGCTAAGTGTACATAGAAGCAACAACATCAGAGTTGCCTTCATGTTTTAATATTTTAGTTTTAATTTTAATCTTATTTTTTTCTTATGTATATTAAGCACATAGCCCATATGGACAACTTAGTAAAGCATTAACTGAAATAGGGACATTGGACAGAAACCTATACAAAACTAATTATAGAATACTCTTTAACCCCCGTACATATCCCTAACAAAAGTAGCCCTCAACAACAGGCTGGCACAAGAGTAGTTATCATAAGGGCTCCAGGGCATGTAGAGGATATACATAGCGTATAAACAAAAAACCTTATAGTGAATCCATTAACTGTTGGGTATTAAGTTAATACAAATACCCATTAACTAAGTAACAAAACAAGTGGGGTAATTAGATCTATCCGCCTAAGTAGATCCGGTATAACAACAAGTCACACATAGAGAGTGACACACATCTAATATGTAAATATAACGGAAAAGTTATGTACACTATGATACTTTAACAGTTAAGATATTTGACACAATCATTGCAACTTTTTTTGTGTTATTAATGTTATTTTATTATATTTTACTTCATTGGAAGTACCGGAAATAGAATCACTTTAACCACTTCCGGTTTACACGGTGGAACTCACTACACTGAGAGTACACTTTACACACAGGTATTTGAAATTGTCTAATCACTTGCAGTTTGTATATAAGTCTGTTTGATGCACTTTATGTTTATGCTGATGATGGGGAGGAATTCCCCGAAAACGTTCCATTAAAGAGTATTTACTTTTTTCACCAAAAAGACCTGAGAGTGCAGCCATTTGTCCAGGAATATTTATTGCATGTTTGCACCCAGGCAGATGCCCACAGGAGGGTAACACTGTACTCTGGATGGTATTATATATATATATATATATATATATATACGTTGATTGCAGTAGCCATGTTAGTCCAGAGATTTAGATATCAAAATAACCAGAGTATTGCATTGAGCAATGATACTTTTTTTATTGGACTAACTATACATTTATAAGTTGACAAGCTTTCGGAAGAGTTCCTTCCTTTATCAAGTCTGAAGCAATACTGAAGCAGTATTGCTTCAGACTTGATAAAGGAAGGAACTCTTCCGAAAGCTTGTCAACTTATAAATGTATAGTTAGTCCAATAAAAAAAGTATCATTGCTCAATGCAATACTCTGGTTATTTTGATATATATATATATATATATATATATACATATATATATGTGTGTGTGTATACATAAATGTGTGTGTGTGTGTGTATATATATATACATATGTGTGTGTGTATCTATATATGTGTGTGTGTGTGTATACATATATGTGTGTGTTATATACATACATGTGTGTGTTTCTATATGTGTTTGTGTATACATATACAGTATCTCACAAAAGTGAGTACACCCCTTACATTTTTGAAAATATTTTATTATATCTTTTCATGTGACAACACTGAAGAAATTACACTTTGCTACAATTTAAAGTAGTGAGTGTACAGCCTGTATAACAGTGTAAATTTTCTGTCCCCTCTAAATAACTCAACACACAGTTATTAATGTCTAAACCATTGGCAACAAAAGTGAGTACACCACTAAGTGGAATTGTCCAAATTGGGCCCAAAGTTTCAATATTTTGTGTGGCCACCATTATTTTCCAGCACTGCCTTAACCCTTTTGGGCATGGAGTTCACCAGAGCTTCACAGGTTGCCACTGGAGTCCTCTTCCACTCCTCCATGACAACATCATGGAGCTGGTGGATGTTAGAGACCTTGCATTCCTCCATCTTCCATTTGAGGATACCCCACAGATGTTCAATAGGGTTTAGGTCTGAGACATGCTTGGCCAGTCCATTACCTTTACCCTCAGCTTCTTTAGCAAGGCAGTGGTCGCCTTGGAGGTGTATTTGGAGTCATTATCATATCATGTTGGAATACTGGCCTGCGGCCCAGTCTCCGAAGGGACGGGATCATGCTCTGCTTCAGTATGTCACAGTACATGTTGACATTCAGGGTTTCCTCAATGAACTGTTTGGTAGGTTTAGACTGTCTAGCTGGTGGGGAATCTAGCACACCTGAAGTAAACTTTATCCCAAAGTTTAAAGAGTTATAGTTAGTTGTAGTAGGTGGCGCAAAACAAGTTGCTATTCCCAATGTGTCTTACTGTAAATATGTGTGATAATATGTGGGCTCAATATATGTTAATGTTTTGATGAGTCCTAATTTTATATTCTCTTTTGGAAAAAATGGATGTCGAAACTATTTAAGAAATAAATATGATCCTTTATTTGATTATGGTAAATTTACCCAATAGTAGTGATTCTAAAAGTACAGTTAAACAAAAATTATTACAATTCCTTCAAAGTTTAAAAAATGACACCGGTGTCTCTATGTATAAAAATGTACATAATATATAAAAAATAAATTAAATTAAAATAATAACGTTGAAATCTTATAATTTAGACAGTTTTGGGTTTATCACAAGTTGTAATTTCTAACAGAATGTTTGTAGATACAATTTTATAGTGGATAAAACAATAGTTGCTGTATAGTTCATATAGGATACTTTGTTTCAAGTTCAGCTATGCAATTGAGATCTTATCTTAGGCAACTATATATCAAAAGTAGAGGTATGTTGGTGCGATTTTTATCACACTATAATATAAGTATACAAATTAGTACCTTGAAGTGTATCTGTTTGATATCACTTTTGTGAGATAATTGCGGTTAAATAAACGCCGCTATGCCAGTGTTTTGATTAAGTTTCAAGATCAAGCTGGTGGCAGTTCTATATGAGCTGCTGGCGGTTAAATAAATGCCGCTTTGGTTTCCTCTTATTAGGTGGGCTTATCTGTTTGCTGCGAGAAAATTCACTTTTATATAAGTGTTTAGGTAGTTGTCCTGGCCGCTCAGTTACCTTATCCTTTGTCGGTCAGTGACCGATCGCGCTCTTAAGGGTTTCTTGGTGGGATCGTCGTTGCAGGTAAAGTGCTAACCGTTTGCTGATGTTTTTTAACCGCAACGACGATCCCACCAAGAAACCCTTAAGAGCGCGATCGGTCACTGACCGACAAAGGATAAGGTAACTGAGCGGCCACGACAACTACCCAAACACTTATATAAAAGTGAATTTTCTTGCAGCAAACAGATGAGCCCACATATTATCACACATATTTACAGTAAGACACATTGGGAATAGCAACTTGTTTTGCGCCACCTACTACAACTAACCTTTCCTCAATGAACTGTAGCTCCTCAGTGCCGGCAGCACTCATGCAGGCCCAGACCATAACACTCCCACCACCATGCTTGACTGTATTCAAGACACACTTGCCTTTGTACTCCTCACCTGGTTGCCGCCACACACGCTTGACACCATCCAAACCAAATAAGTTTATCTTGGTCTCATAGGACCACAGGACATGGTTCCAAAAAAAATCCATGTCCTTAGTCTGCTTGTCTTCAGCAAACTGTTTGCGGGCTTTCTTGTGCATCATCTTTAGAAGAGGCTTCCTTCTGGGATGACAGCCATGCAGACCAATTTGATGCAGTGTGCGGCGTATGGTCTGAAGTACTGACAGGCTGACCCCCCACTCCTTCAACTTCTGCAGCAATGCTGGCAGCACTCATATGTCTATTTCCCAAAGACAGCCTCTGGATATGACGTTGAGCATGTGCACTTAACTTCTTTAGTCTACCATGGCGAGGCCTGTTCTGAGTGGAACCTGTCCTGTGAAACCACTGTATGGTCTTGCCCACCATGCTGCAGCTCAGTTTCAGGGTCTTGGCAATCTTCTTATAGCCTAGGTCATCTTTATGTAGAGCAACAATTATTTTTTTCAGATCCTCAGAGAGTTCTTTGCCATGAGGTGCCATGTTTCACTTCCAGTGACCAGTTTGAGAGAGTGTGAGAGCGATAACACCAAATTTAACACACCTGCTCCACATTCACACCTGAGACCTTGTAACACTAATGAGTCACATGACACTGGGGAGGGAAAATGGCTAATTGGGCCCAATTTGGACATTTCCACTTAGGGGTGTACTCACTTTTGTTGCCAATGGTTTAGATATTAATGGCTGTGTGTTGAGTTATTTTGAGGGGACAGCAATTTTACACTGTTATACAGGCTGTACACTTACTACTTTACATTGTATCAAAGTGTCATTTCTTCAGTGTTGTCACATAAGAAGATATAATAAAATATTTACAAAAATGTGAGGGGTGTATTAGCGTTTGTGAGATACTGTATATATGTGTGTGTATATTTATATATATATATATATGTGTGTGTATGTTTTTATATGTGTGTGTATATACAGTATATATATATATATATATATATATATATATATATATATATATATATATATATATATATATATACAGGGAGTGCAGAATTATTAGGCAAGTTGTATTTTTGAGGATTAATTTTATTATTGAACAACAACCATGTTCTCAATTAACCCAAAAAACTCATTAATATCAAAGCTGAATAGTTTTGGAAGTAGTTTTTAGTTTGTTTTTAGTTATAGCTATTTTAGGGGGATATCTGTGTGTGCAGGTGACTATTACTGTGCATAATTATTAGGCAACTTAACAAAAAACAAATATATACCCATTTCAATTATTTATTTTTACCAGTGAAACCAATATAACATCTCAACATTCACAAATATACATTTCTGACATTCAAAAACAAAACAAAAACAAATCAGTGACCAATATAGCCACCTTTCTTTGCAAGGACACTCAAAAGCCTGCCATCCATGGATTCTGTCAGTGTTTTGATCTGTTCACCATCAACATTGCGTGCAGCAGCAACCACAGCCTCCCAGACACTGTTCAGAGAGGTGTACTGTTTTCCCTCCTTGTAAATTTCACATTTGATGATGGACCACAGGTTCTCAATGGGGTTCAGATCAGGTGAACAAGGAGGCCATGTCATTAGATTTTCTTCTTTTATACCCTTTCTTGCCAGCCACGCTGTGGAGTACTTGGACGCGTGTGATGGAGCATTGTCCTGCATGAAAATCATGTTTTTCTTGAAGGATGCAGATTTCTTCCTGTACCACTGCTTGAAGAAGGTGTCGTCCAGAAACTGGCAGTAGGACTGGGAGTTGAGCTTGACTCCATCCTCAACCCGAAAAGGCCCCACAAGCTCATCTTTGATGATACCAGCCCAAACCAGTACTCCACCTCCACCTTGCTGGCGTCTGAGTCGGACTGGAGCTCTCTGCCCTTTACCAATCCAGCCACGGGCCCATCCATCTGGCCCATCAAGACTCACTCTCATTTCATCAGTCCATAAAACCTTAGAAAAATCAGTCTTGAGATATTTCTTGGCCCAGTCTTGACGTTTCAGCTTGTGTGTCTTGTTCAGTGGTGGGCGTCTTTCAGCCTTTCTTACCTTGGCCATGTCTCTGAGTATTGCACACCTTGTGCTTTTGGGCACTCCAGTGATGTTGCAGCTCTGAAATATGGCCAAACTGGTGGCAAGTGGCATCTTGGCAGCTGCACGCTTGACTTTTCTCAGTTCATGGGCAGTTATTTTGCGCCTTGGTTTTTCCACGCGCTTCTTGCGACCCTGTTGACTATTTTGAATGAAACGCTTGATTGTTCGATGATCATGCTTCAGAAGCTTTGCAATTTTAAGAGTGCTGCATCCCTCTGCAAGATATCTCACTATTTTTTACTTTTCTGAGCCTGTCAAGTCCTTCTTTTGACCCATTTTGCCAAAGGAAAGGAGGTTGCCTAATAATTATGCACACCTGATATAGGGTGTTGATGTCATTAGACCACACCCCTTCTCATTACAGAGATGCACATCACCTAATATGCTTAATTGGTAGTAGGCTTTCGAGCCTATACAGCTTGGAGTAAGACAACATGCATAAAGAGGATGATGTGGTCAAAATACTCATTTGCCTAATAATTCTGCACTCCCTGTAAATATATATATATATATATATATATATGTTATATACTTACATGTGCAACTTGTATTGCTATTTGGATCAGTGGTTGGTTCTGCTCGGGGGCCTGCACTGCCCCTTTGTGGAGGTTAAACACACAGTAGAGCAGGGTAAATAGTCATAAAACTACATGCTCTAATGGATTAAAGCAGGGTTTCCCAACCGCTGTCCTCAAGTACCCCCAACAATCCTGGTTTTCATTATAGCTGAACCAGTGCACAAGTGAAGTCATCAGCTGATCAGTAACCAACCTGATCTCATCCATCAGCTGATTATATCACCTGTGCTCTAGTTCAGCTATAATGAAAACCAGGACTGTTGGGGGTACTTGAGGACCGCAGTTGGGAAACACTGGATTAGAGCATCTATTTTTTTTATTAGTATGGCCCTTTAATTTAAAATCCCCAATGCCAATGATTATTGTGTAGCAAAATATAATAATTTATTAATACTTCTTAAATACAAAGATGTGAGCAATAAAATGCCTGTCATGAGAGATACTTCCAATTTTCAATTCACAGTTATTGAGTCCCCTCCAATTGGATATTTAAATGGTATAACCCCCATAACATATAACATACACAGTCCAATACTCACTTGTTAAGTATATGATTGTAGCCTGATGTAATAGTGCATGTTGTGATTGCATTGGATCTCTCTCATCCCTCACCAGACCCATAATATATACTGTACCTGCTTACCATGATATATACTGTACCTGCTTGCCATTATAATCCAGACACAAGGCCTCACAGAGCTCCAAATCAAGGTGCCCTCACCAGACTGCTAGTTTCCTAGTTACATCGTATACCAGTTTACCGAAGTTCCACCAGCTCGTGAGCATACAATCCAGACGTTCTCACAAGTACAGCTACACACAAACACTGTGGGCATGTCTTCAATGTTACACGTGTTTCATCCCCTCTTCCAAGTAGGTCAGGATTTCCACAGGGCAAGACAAAAATGTGTGGGCCCCTCGGCCTAGCCCCCTTTTAGAACGGCATTCAAGTTCCTAGTTTTGGATGCAGTAACTAGACATGTGCATTCAGAGGTTTAGGATGGAAACCAATGCAGAAGAAGGTCGCGCTCGCAGTATTCAGCTCTTTTCGGAGCCAAATTTCTTCTTGTAAAACTACAATATAGTCTGAAATTTAAATTAGCAGCAGTTTTTTTTCTGACAAATTTTTAAATTTGTTTCATTTTGCCATCCCCCTCTATCATGTGACAGTCATTAGCCAATAATAGACTTACATACATATACACTGTGGACTCTTGCACATGCTCAGTAGGAGCTGGCGCCACAGAAAGTGTGTATATAAAAAAACGGTGCATGATATCATAATGGAATTAAATTGTAAAATCTCTTAAAATTGCATGCTCTATCTGAATCATAAAAAATAAATTTTGACTTAAGTGTTCCTTTAACCCCTTAACTACATACGTCGTACAGGGTACGTCTTGCACAAACTGTGCATCACTGCAATAACATTTTTCCCCATCCGATGCAGAGAGAGCCACTCTGTGGCCCTCTCTGCACCGGACATCGATGGCCGCAATCGTTGGTGGGTGGGAGCCGATGTGGGAGGCGGGTGGGCGGCCATCGATGGCTTGCTGAGTGCAGAGGTGGGCGGGATCATGGGCGGGGTAGCTGGGGGGCGCGCACGGACGAGCACGTGCATGGGGGAGACGGGCGGGCGCATGCACGGGGAAGGAGCAGGTGGGAACCAGGGGGAATAAACATTTTTAATATAAATAATCAAAGTGATCTGGGAGGGGGTGGGGGTTTAGTCTTTGGGGGGGGAAGCTACACTACAGAAAAGTGGGGAAAAAAATATATATTTTTTTGTAAACTGGGTACTGGGAGACAGCTGCCAGTACCCAAGATGGCTCCCAATAATGTAGAGGGGGAGGGTTAGAGAGCTGTTTGGGGGGGATCAGGGAGGTTTGGGCTAAGGGGGATCTTACACAGCAGCATATGTTAAATATGCTAAAAAAAATAAAAATAAATAAATAAAAGATACCTTTTATTTTAGTACTGGCAGACTTTCTGCCAGTACTTAAAATGGCGGGGACAATTGTGGGGTGGGGGAGGGAAGAGAGCTGTTTGGGAGGGATCAGGGGGTCTGATGTGTCAGGTGGGAGGCTGATCTCTACACTAAAGCTAAAATTAACCCTGTAAGCTCCCTACAAGATCCCTAATTAACCCCTTCACTGCTAGACATAATACACGTTTGATGTGCAGCAGAATTTAGCAGCCTTCTAATTACCAAAAAGCATCGCCAAAGCCATATATGTCTGCTATTTATGAACAAAGGGGATCCCAGAGAAGCATTCCATGATTGCACAAGCTGTTTGTAAATAATTTCAGTGAGAAACCTAAAATTGCAAAATAAAAATATTTTTTTTTTTAAATTTGATCGCATTTGGCGGTGAAATGGTGGCATGAAATATACCAAAATGGGCCTAGATCAATACTTTGGGTTGTCTACTACACTACACTAAAGCTAAAATTAATTCTACAAGCTCCCTAATTAACCCCTTCACTGCTGGGCATAAAACACGTGTGGTGCGCAGTAGCATTTAGCAGCCTTCTAATTACCAAAAAGCAACGCCAAAGCCATATATGTCTGCTATTTCTGAACAAAGGGGATCCCATAGAAACATTTACAACCATTTATGCAATAATTGCATAAGTTGTTTGTAAATAATTTCTGTGAGAAACCTAAAGTTTGCGAAAAAATTTGTGAAAAAGTGAACAATTTTTTTTATTTGATCACATTTGGCGGTGAAATGGTGGCATGAAATATACCAAAATGGACCTAGATCAATACTTTGGGTTGTCTTCTAAAAAAATATATATACATGTCAAGGGATATTCAGGTATTCCTGACAGATATCAGGGTTCCAATGTAACTAGCGCTCATTTTGAAAAAAAAGTGGTTTTGAAATAGCAAAGTGATACTTGTACTTATTGCCCTATATCTTGCAAAAAAGCAAAGAACATGTAAACATTGGGTATTTCTAAACTCAGGACAAAATTTAGAAACTATTTAGCATGGGAGTATTTTTGGTGGTTGTAGATGTGTAACAGATTTTGGGGGTCAAAGTTAGAAAAAGTTTGTTTTTTTTCCATTTTTTCCTCATATTTTATAATATTTTTAATAGTAAATTATAAGATATGATGAAAATAATGGTATCTTTAGAAAGTCCATTTAGTGGCGAGAAAAACGGTATATAATATGTGTGGGTACAGTAAATGAGTAAGAGGAAAATCACAGCTAAACACAAACACCACAGAAATGTAAAAATAGCCCTCGAAAAATGGCCTTGTCCTTAAGGGGTTAAGAGAGAATTCAACTGACTGGACTAAATTATTCCACCTGTGTTAATGAAGAGAGACAGATAATGACAGGGAGAAAAACATACTCTGCTGGAACAATAATACTGAATAGTACTGAAATCCCATCCTTTTTCAGAGATGAGCTTATGATCATATTAGACTACTTTTTTAACACTAAGCTCAATAGCTCAGATCACAAGGAAAAAATAAATGTCCTTTTACCCAGTACAGAAACAATTCTTTGTGATAAGGAAGAAACTTCTGATGCTATTTCATAATAAAAAATACCATCAGAATAATCTTTCCAATGTCCTGTGAATGTGACCTTTTTATGATTGAAAATAAATAATTACATAAATAGATAAAACATATTAAATCCTTAACAGAGTCTTATAAGAAATTCTTATGAGAGATCTAATTTAGATAGTTATGCTTTAATTATTTTAAATTGTATTTTATTATTACTTTAAATGATCATTATAATGGTATATCTTTAATGCCAGGTGTCTCTCTAAAATGATATTGTCAAAATGCATAATTAAATAAAAGATACATGTAAATGTATTAAAGGGACATGAAACCCAAAAAATGTATTTCATAATTCAGATAGATAATACAATTTTAAATAACTTTCAAATTTACTTATATTATCTAATTTGTTTCATTCTCTTGGTATCATTTGTTGAAGGAGCAGCATCACACTACTGGTTTCTTTTTTTTTAAATTTATCTTTATTGACCAATTCGGTATATACTTCATATAACAGGGCAAACACAGAGAATCAGATTACAAGAAAAACACAGAAAAAAAACAATCCAGCGGATGTGACATTCTTATATGTACAGTACTATGTAACAGATAGAGACAATTTCACCACATCCCTATACAGTCAGCGCTTTATACATATCTTATTGCCATTTGAGATCCGTACAAGGTCTCTGTAGGTGCAGACTTTTAAAGTATCTCTGTGAAATTCCAATAGCTATATTTCATACCAAATTAGGGGTTTTATAATAGATATAATGAGCAGAAAAAAAAGAAAAAAAGAAAAAAGGGAAAAAAGAGAGAAAAAAAAAAAAAAAAAAAAAGTAAGAATAGGTTTCCCCTCTCTCACCCCTCCCTCACCTCCCTTTAGGTTCTTAACTCGACCTCCACTCACTGTAGACCTGGGCCAGGCTATTCATTTCCGCTTCCTTCCCTTTTATAGACTAGGTATATATCAATACCATTCATTTGGGAAAACATTTGAAAGAATTAGCGTCTCAAAAAATTCCGATCTGCGCAAATTACGGACAAGTAAAAACTGACTAGCAAGTGGATAGGACAATATAACTCTTAACCATTTCATAAAAAAAGTTTTGACCCTTTTCTCTTCGGAGGGAGCTATATTCAGCTGTTCAAAAATTATCTGGGCGTGTATCGTATTTATAAAACAGCCCATTGTAGGAGCTTTTCTATTCTTCCAACCTTTTAATATGAGATTACGACCAAGCATAATTGCCGTGTTAAAAAGGTTAGTGTTAACTCTGTTATGGTCCATGTTGTAGAGAAAAAAGATATGGTTAGCTTGGAATTTTAACCTAACATCTAAAGCTTTATTAAGCCAAAATTCCACTTTTCTCCAGAACTGGAGTATTTTGGGACAGTTCCAGAAACAATGAATAATATCTGCACAAGAATTATTACATCTTGGGCATTTTTCTGCAGAATTCGCGTACCACTTAGATAGTTTCCCTGGTGTCAGGTAAGAATTGTTGAGTAATTTTATATGTGATTCTTTCCAAGTTAACGGGATATTCGCGTCTTGCACCCATTTATAACTTGCGCTTAATGATTCTGCTGAAAGATCCGTAAAGAAAACATTCCACTTCTGGACTAGATTATCCCTAAACAGTTGGGCTTGTTTATCCAGCATAATTTTATATAAAAGAGCTATGCTATGTTTGCCTGACTTATAGCTTGCTATATATTTTTCAACTTCCCCCCACCCATTCGCATCTGTATTTGATCTATTAATTCCTGCTATATAATGTCTGATCTGAAGATAAGCAAAGAAATTCTTATTAGATAGAGAGAATTCTATAGCAATATCCTCAAACGTTCTTATCTGAGACATATTATTTAAACATTGATTTACATAAAGCAGACCTTTGTGCTTCCAAGTCTTATAGACTTCATGGGATAGTCCAGGCATAAATTGTGGGTTACCTTGTATCGGGAGAAATGGGGAAATCTCAAAATTAACTTTGATCGTTATATTTAACTTTTGCCATGCTTCAATAATATTAGATAGTGTCTTTATGTGTTTGATATGGTCTGGTAATTGTTTCGTCGGGCAATGCAATAAGGCTTTAAGAGAGAAAGGTGCGCACAGATTTTCCTCTATAGATAACAATGAGAAATAGCTAGTCTCTGATAGCCAATCAATTGCAACACGGGCTAATATAGCCAAGTTATACTTTTTGATATCAGGGAAAGATAAGCCTCCTCCTTCCAGTCTTGGTGTGAGTTTGGCTATGGATAACATATGTCTTTTATTATTCCAAATAAATTTAGCACATTCTGAGTTAAACCTTTTGATGTCGTGCGACAAAATAAAGAGCGGCATGTTTTGCATAATATACATCAATTTGGGAACTAGAATAGACTTAATAATCATTATTTTGGCAGATAGAGAGATAGGGAAGGCGCTCCATTGTACAAGTTTCTCAGAGGTTTTTTTAAAAAAAGGAGCATAGTTAAGTCTGTACCATTGTTTGGGGTCAGCATGGAAATATATTCCTAAATATTTAATACTAAGGGATTCTTGAAAGGGATGTTCTTGGAAACTGTTTTTATTTTTATTAACCCATAGAATTTCAGACTTGTTAGCGTTTATTTTATAGCCCGAGATAGAGCCAAACAAGTCAATAATTTTTAAAACATGTGGTATACTTTTCTTTGTGTTTTTAACGTAAAGGAGCAGATCATCCGCATATAAAGATAGAACAGATTTTTGTTCCCCGAGCCTAATTCCTTGCAGCTCTTGACGTAGCATTATAGCCAGTGGTTCTATAGCCACGTTAAATAATAACGGAGAGAGTGGGCAGCCTTGCCTCGTCCCCCTACATAGTGTAAGATATGCAGTATAGCTACCATTAATTAGTATATTCGACCTCGGGTGATCATATATAGTCTTGACAAATTTGGGGAATTGACCTGTAAAACCAAATTGCGCTAACGTGGTGAACAGATGGTCCCATATTATAGCATCAAATGCCTTTTCGGCGTCTATTGTTATTATCGCGATATCTTGATTAGTTATTCTTTTTTCCGCTAGTTTATTCCAAAAATATTCTAGTATTAATGCTACTTTCCGTGTGTTTTTAGTTGGGGATCTTTGATGCGTAAAACCCACCTGATCAGGATGTATAATAGGATCTAGGCATTTTTTCAGTCTATTAGCCATGATGTGAGTTAATAGCTTATAGTCTAGATTGAGCAGTGAGATAGGTCTATATGACTTAGGGTCTAGTGGCGATTTGCCCTTTTTCAGTATCAGTGAGATTATAGACTCAGAGAAATATTTTGACATGTTTTGCCCCTCAATAAAATAACCATTGAATAGTTGTACCAAGACATCTATTATCTCCATTTTAAGAATTTTGTACATCTCTGCCGGAATTTGGTCTGGGCCCGGGGCTTTATTAAATTTAGCTTTTTTAATAGCTTCCGCTACTTCTTCTTGGGTTATTGGGCTATTTAAATCTGTGTCCGTTTCTTGTGCTAATTTCGGAAGGCAGATTTTGTGCCAAAAGTTGACTTTATTATTAGCATTTATTTCTTTCGCAGCATATAGATTTTGATAGAATTGAAAGAATACATTTTGAATCTTAGATTGATCTGTTACTCTTTCTGTCCCATCATAGATAGCCTCTATTACGTTAGATTTTTTCTTTGCTTTATCTAATCTAGCTAGAAACTTAGCAGACTTCCCATATTGGCCTTTATATTTAGCAGTTAACTTTAGTTCTTCCCAAGCGACTTTCTGTTTAATAAAGATATCCCTTTCTGTTCTGGCCCCATTGTATTTATCTCTTAATCTCCTAGAGGGATTATTTATAAATTTACGATATGCGTTTTGGACCTGGTTAGAAAGCTGACTTTCCCTCCGCTGCAACTTTTTTTTTTTCAGAATCATAAACGCTTTAATCTCGCCTCGCAGATAGGCCTTTGCAGTTTCCCAAAATATTTCGGTTTTTTCTCTGTATGATCTATTTAAAGAAACAAATTCTTTCCATTTGTGTATTAACCAATTATTGAATTCAAGATTGTTCACTAAATAATTTGGGAAGAAAAAATTATTTCTGTTGTTTCTCTGTGGCGGGTGTAAATGTATGTCTAGGAAAATAATTGCGTGATCAGATATCAGAATATCAAATATCTTAGTTTGAGTCTCTAGTTTAATCATGGAGCTGGAGATCAGAAAAAAGTCTATACGTGATAAAGAGCCGTAGGTCCTCGAGTTGCAGGTAAAGGACCTCGTATCAGGAAATTGTAGGCGCCAGATATCATGTAATTTCAAATTTTTACATATGTGTTTAAATATTTTGGCCTTCTGACCCGAGAAAGTGGAGTTCCTAGAACTAAGTCTGTCTAGGGCTTCTGATGGTATTAGGTTAAAGTCACCCGCTAGAACAATGTTCTGATCCATAAAATTAGTTAGCATAAAGACTAAACTATTCCAGAAGGTGGGGTCTGCTCTATTAGGTCCGTAAACATTACAGATCACCATTTTGAAATCCTCGACCTGCAGCTCAAGGAGGGCCCATCTCTCCTCAGGGTCTAGTGATACTCTTATAATATTATACGTAAGTTTTTTATTTAACAAAATAGCTACTCCCTTTTTCCTTCTAGAACAAGGGGTGGCAATCACCTCTCCCACCCATTTACATTTGAGTTTGATAACTTCCTCTTGCTTTAAGTGTGTTTCTTGTATTAAGGCTATATCAGGGTTATGCTTACCCAATTGTCTGACTATAGTTTTCCTCTTGATTGGGGAGGTAATGCCACCCACGTTCCAAGATAACAATCTAATATTGCCCTTCATCTAATCAAAAAATAAGTTTAGGGGGCGAGCTAAAGCAGACGGGTAGGGGGGAGAGGGGAGACAGGAAGAGGGAGAGAAGGGAAAAAAAAAAAAAAAAAAAAAAGGATACAGAAAGAAAATTGCAAACAGAGATTATTTGCAAAAAAAAACCTTATCAGGCGAAGCGAAGCCTGGTACACTTTTGGCCGCAGGGGCAGCCTATAAATTGATTTAGGGAAAAACATTCTTAGCTCTAAATCTTTATACAGCATTTCCATTGTCAACAAGAACAGTAGTGCCCTAACTAAAAAAAAAACACAGATACTCTCTATTTTATAGTTATCCCAGTCCTCATGTAAGTGTTAGTTTGTGATCTTTAAAGTAGCCTTTAGCTTCTTCTATATTGTCTAGTCTAACTATGCCCTCCTTTTCTTCTATGATAATTCTTGCAGGGTACACTAATTTGGCTAAAAAACCCTCTTTGATTAGCTTGGTACAGAAAGGGGCCATTTCTTTCCTCCTGAAAGCAGTATCAACAGAGTAATCTTGGAATATTAAAATTCTGTTATTTTCAATGTGAAAGTTATCTGTTTTCCTATATAAACGCAGCATATTAATTTTATCTTGGAAATTTAAGAACTTTATCAAGATTGGTCTATGTATATTTTTACCATTTGCTCTGCTTCTGGGAGGACCCAATCTGTGAGCCCGTTCTATCGGTATTGGTAATTGGGAATATTCTACCCCTAAGGCTTGGGGCAGTGTTGTCGCGGCAAAATGTAATAGGTCTTTAGAGTGCTCTGACTCAGAAACGCCTATGATTTTTAAATTATTCCGCCTTGAGCGGTCCTCAAGGTCATCTAGCCTGGCAGTCAGGCTTATATTTTTCTTTTCTAATTCTGAGATTTTTAGGGACTGATTATTAGTTATATCTTCCACTTCTGAGATTCTGTCTTCTGCTTCTGAAAGTCTGTTAGCAAATACTTTTAATTCTGACGACAAGCTAGTGATTTGACATTTGATATGTTCAAATTGTGGAAGGAAAATATCACTAAGTTGGGTGATCAAGGGCTGTAAGTCTGTCTTTGGGCTTAAGCCTTCACTACTATTTTCAGTCATGATATCAGATATACGTGGTCTTCTGTCCTTACTTTTTGGGGGCATGGTCTGAGGTGGTGTGCTGTGCGGGAGGAGAAATCTTTCCATAGATTTCTCGTGTTAGTGAGGGCAAGGCAGGAGTAGATCATACAAAAAATAGGTAACGAAAAAAAGTGATAGAGGGCAGTGAGAACAAATAGGAAAAAAAAACGACAGCTCTTAGCTTTTTTTTTTTTTTTTTTTTTTTTCTTTTGAAGAGATTGAGTGTTTGTGACGTATGTCCCCAGGTGGGGAAGTATCTAGAACATATTTTAGTGTATATTAAAAATAAGAAAAAAGTGAACAATAATCTATGTGAGTTAGGTGACCAGGCCCTAAAATGAGTGTGTTGTAAAAGTAGTCACAAGAACAGAAGATCTGGGATTCTCTTATTTAAGAAATGCCTTCAGGTTCATACTTAGATAGGATTATGGTTAGATTTTTGCAAAAAAAAAAATAGAGACGGCTCTTTTACCACCTTGTTACATATCCTTGTTGTCTAATCTGATCAGACCCTATGGCACAAAATTACATTGACTCAACGTACATTCCCCTTCTTAGCTGGCAATATTCTGCAACAAATATAACAATGGCATTACAATATTCTTAACCTTATATATTCATATCGCACACTGTTGCAAATTTCAAAAAGGAACACTGATGACCGGAAAATTTGAGACCTGAGTTGCCACACTAAGTAGCAACTACTAATATTCCTAGCCAGCAATATAAGTTTCGCTTGCTTGCTTATAAACTCTAGGGAATAACAGGATATAGATTGAAACACTGTATTTCTGTTTTATATTCTTTGTTCCTAGCGAGAAAGAAAAACACTTATAAGCCTTTTAACATCATTGCTTAACACTAATAAAGTGCCTAACAGTATAAACCTGCAATATTGATGTAGATCTAAACATACATCTGTATAGGTTTCAGTTGTAGATAACCCAGATGGAAAGGCAAAAATACAAGTAATAATATAAAATGGTTGTGGGCTTTGCAAGTTCTAGCCGTGCAGACTGCAACTTTGGTGGGCTAGTGTTATCTGCTTAAATATTGCAGACCTTAATGCCAGGCTGTATTTCACAGATACCTCTTTAAAGGTTATCAGCAGCAGACTGGTTGCATATATCACAGTTATCCTTGAGAGTCCCTGCTTGGTAGGGGACTAGTACCAATAAAACGTAAAACAGACCAAGAATTTATATTGCAACTGTGACTCTGGTTGCAAATATAGAGTGCCCGATGCTTTTACAGTAATACCAACTTTGCAGCTGATAGGCAGTTGTACTGTCTGTAGTATATTGAGTATCCTTCAGAGAACTGAAAACTGAAGTGTCTTATTAGACGTAGGCAGGTATCAAGCAGAGTGTTCATATGCAAAGCCAACACAGAGCATAACTTTCCTTACACAGGCTAAGTGGTATAGTGTGGAGGATACGGCAATGTCAATATAGGCAGACAATGTCACTCTTGAAAAAAATAAGCAGCCAGAGTCACTTTTAGGGCAACAAATACTGTTATAACGGCTTTGGAGATCTTACCCTAAGGCCACGCAGTTGTATTGCAGCAGGCGGCATATCTACTCAGCGTCCATAGATATCTCTCCCAGTTATTCCATGATGCATTACCCAGACCTGGGAGATGGTGATAGAGAAGCTGCAGTACTTCTTTGATGCAGCTCGGTCGAGCTCCGGTGAATAGAAGAGCTGAGATGTCAGGTAGGAAAGCCCACAGCGTGCGCCTGAGCTGTTGTGAGACCGCAGCGTGCTTACACTCACTGTGGGTTTGCCCCTCGCTGCAGACCGCCCACTTGTTCTGTCCGCCCGCCGGCAGGAGCAAGAGCCGGTAAATCTTGACCTTTAGGGCGTCCTCAGGGTATGCCTTGTCTCCAGCGCCTGGACCGCTTTGTGGGCTACTGGGCCTTGACCCTTGGTCGGCAGTTGTGAACCGTTCTCATCTGAGTATGGTGAGCGTGTATCCAGTACCTCGTCTGTGGCTCTAGCGAGTGAGCCTGTGGACGGCTATTATGGTGCTTCCAAGCCAAACCCTGGTAGAGGTAGGGTCGTGTCCTAGGGAGCAAACGAAAGCGCTCCAACAACGGACCTTGGCTGGGGTTAGTTCTTCGATGAGCTCCGACAGGTAGCACGCCACTTTCTCGTGCACCTGTTAGCTCCACCTCCTACCGGAAGCCCCTCACACACTACTGGTTTCTAACTGAACAAATGGGTGAGCCAATGACAATCAGTATATATCTGCAGCCACCAATCAGCAGATAGAACCTAGGTTCTTTGCTGCTCCTGAGCATACCTAGATAAACCTTTCAGCAAAGGATAACAAGAGAAGGAAGCAAATTAAAAAATAGAAGTAATTTGGAAAGTTGTTTAAAATTGTATTCTCTATCTGAATCATGAAATAAAAATTTGGGGTTTCATGTCCCTTTAAGCAAGCAAGATGATGCACCTGTATTTCCTAAGTATTCACTAATGGTAACAGTAAAGGCATATGAAACAGCACTCCTTTAGTAAAAACAAATTTGTTCAATTAAACAAGGAAGCAAATTTGAAAAGCATTTAACAAAATTTGAAACTCACCTATTATGTTAAAGAAATATGAAACAGTGCTCCTTTAGTAAAAATATATATATTACATTATACATAAAAAAAAAACAGATTGCGTTACAAAAACAGCAAGAAATGTACTTTTCTTGCTAAAGTACTTAAAACTCTCAGTGTAGCCACTGCTTGCAGCTACATAACAGAGCTACCATTACAGAACTTATGTTCAGTTGTCACATGACTTTTGCAGAAAAAGTCTTCTACTGAACATTGGCAATAAACCTACTGCAACTAGAGCAGATATCGCCTAGCACCACTTTCAAGGAAAATTTGCACCTTTATCCTTGCTGTAGAGACCACACCCCCTTGTGGGGCTGTGACAAGAAGTATTGGACCCTTCACAAATTAAGTTAAAAAAATAAATAAAATAAAAGGTAAAATCCTTTTAAAATGATGAATACATAGTGCAATGATCACACTGCTTAGTGCTTTTATGTTACAATAAAATAAATTGTTTTAAGAAAAATGTTTCAAACTAAAATTTCCTCCGAAAATCAAATAAATATATTTCTAGACATCAGGCATACAACGATGGGGGGGGGGGGTGTCTGGTCAGAGCAATGTTTTGGGGCACATGGGGGTGCTGCACAGCCATTATGCTGGGGTAGTTAATCCCCCCCCCCCCCAACAACACTACTGCTAATCAAATGTTGTAACCAACTAAATAAACTTAGTGAATGCAAAAGAATAGTTTTTTTGGTAATATATAAATTTTAAAAAAAATCTATGCAACTGAAAGTGGTTTTTTCTCACACAGAAGCAAGTAAAAAACAAACAAAAAACAAAACAAAAAGCAGTGTGCTGTAAAACTGGTTTCCAATCAATGTGTTCCCAATGACTTGTTTTACCAGCTGCAGGGAATTAAATGTGTGAGAAATTGCTCCTATAAATGAGTAACTAGTCGATTTAACAAAGTGTACAATAGAAAATACGACTGCGACAATCTAATTTAACCCTTTTTTGGCGCTCCTATGCGCCTATGGGGAATGCGAACCGAGTAGGAAAATTTTACAGTCGAACTAGCAAATTTACAGTAGAAGTAGACAATTTTTAGGCACATTTTAGAATGATAAATAGGGGTATTAAATTGTGTGCGCATTTTTAGGCGCAAAAATAGGAGAACTTTAATGATAAATCTTGCTTTAAAAAGACAATGCTAAAGCACTTACTTTGAATTTGAAATGAGCAATGGACTATTTTCTAGCAAATTTCAAAGTAAATCCAATTTCCCTCCCCCTGTATCATGTGATAGTTATCTGCCAATCATTGTTAACAAACAATGGCTTGTCATTTTTTACATTTGATCACCTTCATAAATCCATGGGGCAGTTTTTGGGCATTACTGGACTGTCTCACTCCAGAGGCACCCTGCACTCATGCGCTATGTGCAGAATTATTTAATATAAGGACAGTCACAGTTGTTACTCACCTAACCTGCATTGCTGTCCTCTTGGGTGCTGCAGTTTTTCTTTATATAGCATCACTGGGCCACTGTCTAATCATAGCGTACCTGATCACACAGTTCAACTAAATGCATTGTGCTCCTGCAATGGAGGAAGCTGTTAGCTGCTTTACCCAGAACGAGCGTGCGCTACAACAATAATAGGAGAAAGGATAGTCAAAAAATATGGTAAAAGCACAGGGGAAATGTAATGATCCCTTATCTGGCCAATTCTACTGTAAGTATTTAAAGGGATATCAAACCAAAATGTTTTCTTTCATGATTCAGATAGAACATGCGTTTTTTAAACTACTTTTAAGCTTAAGAGCGGGACCATTTCTGGAGCACTATCCGGCAGCAGTTTTGCAAGTATGTTCTCCATTTGCAACCGTACAAGATGGTAGCACTATTTCCTGCTATATAGTGCTCCAGATGCCTACCTAGGTATCTCATCAACACAGAATATCATGAGAACGAAGCAAATTTGATAATAGAAGTAAATTTAAAACTTTTTTTTTTAAATGGTCTGCTCTGTCTGAATCACAAGAAATGTTTTGGATTTCATATCCCTTTAATAAAATACAATAAAATTATGATGAGTATTCTATTGAGTTATAAGAAACAGGCAAATTCTAACATTTATTTTTATGTCTTAAACGTGTAGCAGCCTAAAATATTCTTTTGACTGTGATAATATTAAAATTCATAGCTACTCTTGGTTGTAATATGCTGATTGTATGAAGCTAACGCAGTGAAGTTTTCATCTGATTTATGCCATGGGAATTGATACATGCTGCTTTGCAATCTGGTCCTATTAACCTTATTATTAAAGATAGAATATAAAATTGTGAGTGCGATACATCAAACCCTAAAATAACCGTATTCTTTTCTTTTGGTAATTCTTCATGTCAACGCCAATGATTTAAAGAACGTGCAAGTGAAAAAGTATGTTTTTTATTCATACAATGCATTTGCTGCTCTCCTAAATCTCAGACCGCATATATCTGCTAAAGAAGCCAATTCCTCAGACAACCAAAATGCACAAATGTAAGAAAACTGTGTGAATAAGTTAATCATCTGATTGACACATATTGTAAGAAACATACGCCTCATAATTATTTTTAAACATGCTGGGGAACTTTAAATGTTTCCATAGTAACAGAATTAAAAAAAAAAAAAATTAAAACCTTTGCCCATGTTTTTCCTTTATTGTAATTCTCAACCCTTTTATCTACAGTCATTTGTTTTATACCTAATTGTTTGTTTTCAATATATTTATATATTTTTTCAGAAATATAGGGCTAGAATACAAGTGGAAGGCTAAATTATCATGCTCCCGCAAATGGGCAAATTTGGCTTTTTGTTGGAGCGCAATAATTTACCAGCCATAACCAGAGGTCAGACCTCTTGACAATGTTCTAAAAGTGCCCATTATACCCTCAAAATAGAGTACATCATAGTTTTTTATTAACATTTTTTACTTTTTTTTTTAAATAAAAAAAAAAACTGCAGTAAGCAGTTTTGGGGCTTTAAAGTTGGTGGGAGTGGGGTATTAGAAAAAGACCTTCATCAGAACTAGATTCTGATAGAAGCCTATGGAAGCGCACTCTTGTGAGCGCAAAGCTTCCTAGCAATATGAACGCGAGGTCACGTTAGCATTCAGCTTAAATTGTAATACCAGCACATGATAGCGATATTTAACACTCCACTTGTAATTTAGCCCATAGTGTTTATTTTCCTAAGTTAAAGGGTCAGTAAACCTTAAAAATAATGTTATATAATTCTGCACATAGTGCAGAATTATATAACATTACATTAGCCAAACTTTGTAAATCATAATATTCCCTTTTTATTTTGTAAAAATACCGCTGTTTTACAGACCCGCTCTCTGTACTCTGCTGAGCGGGTCTGTTGTTTTTACTGAGCGCATCGGGCCAGCTGTATAGTCACAGCCCGGCCCGACCACGCCATTAGACACAGTGCAGCTCGCTCCTGCTCTGTCTGACAGCGGGAGCGAGCTGCACTGTGTCTAATGGCGCGGTCAGGCCGGGCTGTGACTATACAGCTGGCCCGATGCGCTCAGTAAAAACAACAGACCCGCTCAGCAGAGTATAGAGAGCGGGTCTGTAAAACAGCGGTATTTTTACAAAATAAAAAGGGAATATTATGATTTACAAAGTTTGGCTAATGTAATGTTATATAATTCTGCACTATGTGCAGAATTATATAACATTATTTTTAAGGTTTACTGTCCCTTTAAAGTATATGAGACATTTAGATTTGAACTACATTAAAGGGACATTGAACCCAATTTTTTTTTATCGTGATTCAGATAGAGCATGCAACTTTAAGCAACTTTCTAATTTACTCCTATTATCAAATTATTTTCATTCTCTTGGTATCTTTATTTGAAAAGCAAGAATTTAAGTTTAGATGCCGGCCCATTTTTGGTGAACACACTGTGTTGTTCTTGCTGATTGGTGGGTAAATTCACCTACCAATAAACAAGTGCTTTCCATGGCACTGAACCAAAAAATAGCTTAAATGCCTTCTTTTTCAAATAAAGAAACCAAGAGAACGAAGAAAAATTGATAATAGGAGTAAATTAGAAAGTTGTTTTAAATTGCATGCTCTATCTGAATCACGAAAGAAAAAAATTGGGTTCAGTGTCCCTTTAACATTTGGTTTTCTTTTGCTGTTGAATGTTTAGCTTATTGGACAAAAATAAATAAGTAAATATATACAGGAAGTGCAGAATTATTAGGCAAGTTGTATTTTTGAGGATTAATTTTATTATTGAACAACAACCATGTTCTCAATGAACCCAAAAAACTCATTAATATCAAAGCTGAATATTTTTGGAAGTAGTTTATAGTTTGTTTTTAGTTTGAGCTATTTTAGGGGGATATCTGTGTGTGCAGGTGACTATTACTGTGCATAATTATTAGGCAACTTAACAAAAAACAAATATATACCCATTTCAATTATTTATTTTTACCAGTGAAACCAATATAACATCTCAACATTCACAAATATACATTTCTGACATTCAAAAACAAAACAAAAACAAATCAGTAACCAATATAGCCACCTTTCTTTGCAAGGACACTCAAAAGCCTGTCATCCATGGATTCTGTCAGTGTTTTGATCTGTTCACCATCAACATTGCGTGCAGCAGCAACCACAGCCTCCCAGACACTGTTCAGAGAGGTGTACTGTTTTCCCTCCTTGTAAATCTCACATTTGATGATGGACCACAGGTTCTCAATGGGGTTCAGATCAGGTGAACAAGGAGGCCATGTCATTAGATTTTCTTCTTTTATACCCTTTCTTGCCAGCCACGCTGTGGAGTACTTGGACACGTGTGATGGAGCATTGTCCTGCATGAAAATCATGTTTTTCTTGAAGGATGCAGACTTCTTCCTGTACCACTGCTTGAAGAAGGTGTCTTCCAGAAACTGGCAGTAGGACTGGGAGTTGAGCTTGACTCCATCCTCAACCCGAAAAGGCCCCACAAGCTCATCTTTGATGATACCAGCCCAAACCAGTACTCCACCTCCACCTTGCTGGCGTCTGAGTCGGACTGGAGCTCTCTGCCCTTTACCAATCCAGCCACGGGCCCATCCATCTGGCCCATCAAGACTCACTCTCATTTCATCAGTCCATAAAACCTTAGAAAAATCCGTCTTGAGATATTTCTTGGCCCAGTCTTGACGTTTCAGCTTGTGTGTCTTGTTCAGTGGTGGTCGTCTTTCAGCCTTTCTTACCTTGGCCATGTCTCTGAGTATTGCACACCTTGTGCTTTTGGGCACTCCAGTGATGTTGCAGCTCTGAAATATGGCCAAACTGGTGGCAAGTGGCATCTTGGCAGCTGCACGCTTGACTTTTCTCAGTTCATGGGCAGTTATTTTGCGCCTTGGTTTTTCCACACGCTTCTTGCGACCCTGTTGACTATTTTGAATGAAACACTTGATTGTTCGATGATCACGCTTCAGAAGCTTTGCAATTTTAAGAGTGTTGCATCCCTCTGCAAGATATCTCACTATTTTTTACTTTTCTGAGCCTGTCAAGTCCTTCTTTTGACCCATTTTGCCAAAGGAAAGGAAGTTGCCTAATAATTATGCACACCTGATATAGGGTGTTGATGTCATTAGACCACACCCCTTCTCATTACAGAGATGCACATCACCTAATATGCTTAATTGGTAGTAGGCTTTCGAGCCTATACAGCTTGGAGTAAGACAACATGCATAAAGAGGATGATGTGGTCAAAATACTCATTTGCCTAATAATTCTGCACTCCCTGTACATAAAATGCACCATTCCATTAGAGATAGCTATATTTGTTGTGCTATATTTTTGAATATTATAACCTATTAACGTTATAAAAGTGACAGTTTAAGCTGAAGCCGTTTAGCCTTTGATCACATTTTGGCAGATAAGGATGTGGTTAAATCAGAGGACTTTTCTCGAAGACTCCCAACCACCACCAATATTAAATGCCCTGATTTATGTGAAGCCAGGTACTGCCCAGACATGCCCCTGAATGCCCCATCAGTTATAAATGCCCTGATTTCTATGAATTTTACAGTACGCTGTCCCTTTAATATTGAATAAGGTAGTCGTCAAGTGTTACTTTCGCTTTGGCTGCGTATGTTTTCCTTCTGTGAAGATCTCTGAAAAGTTTTTAATGTTTTAACTCAGATCAATCATTTATATTGTATATAATTCCAGAGGTTTTACTAATTCAACAATGCATCTTTAAACTGATTTTATCAGCTTAGAAATAGAAGCAAAAAACAAAAATCACCTCAGCTTGAATACGTTTTTTTTAATGATACTTCTATTTGGAATAGGGACCAAAATGTTAAAGGGACACTGTACTTAAACGTTTCTGTCAACCGTTTGAAAGAGTAGCATTTAAACAAGTGGAAACATTTGCTGGGGGAAAAAAGTATAAGTTGTTTAATTTAAAGTTAAACTGTGTAATAGTTTCAGTACCTATAAACCAATTAGCATTACAAGGAAGTACCTATAAACCAATGAGCATTAAGAGGAAGTACTTATAAACCAATGAGCATTAAAGGGACAGTCAACTCCAAAAAAAACTTTCATGATTCAGATAGGGTATGCAATTTTAAACAACTTTCCAATTGACTTTAATCATTAAATTTGCTTTGTTCCCTTGGTGGTATTTTTGAAAAGCTAAACCTAGCTAGGCTCAAACTGATTTCTAAACCGTTAAAAACCGCCCCTTAGCTCAGAGCATTTTGAAAGTTTTTTACAGTTAGACAGTGTTAGTTCATGTGTGTCATATAGATAACATTGTGCTCACTCCCGTGGAGTTATTTAGGAGTCTGCACTGATTGACTACACTGCCTGTCTGTCAAAAGCACTAAGATAAGGGGGCAGTCTGCAGAGGTTTAGATACAAGGTAATCACAGAGGTAAAAAGTATAATAATATAACTGTGTTGGTTATGCAAAACTAGGGTATGGGTAATAAAGGGATTATCTATCTTTTTCAAGAATAACAATTCTGGTGTAGACTGTCCCTTTAAGAGGAAGTACCTATAAACCAATGAGCATTATGAGGAAGTACCTATAAACCAATGAGCATTAACAGGAAGTAACTGTCAGCCAATAAACATTAGTTGGCAGTGCCTACCAGCAAATAAACATTAGTAAGAGGGCTCAATTGGTACAGCTGTATTAATTTTAATTTGAATAATGTAAAATTGTAATAAAAATGAACTAAGCAGTGGATTATACTTAAAGGGCCACTAAACCCAAAATCTTTCTTTCATGATTCGGATAGAACATACAAATTTAAACAACATTACAATTTACTTCTATTATTTATTTTGTTTCATTTT